>NW_006922886.1:141536-144039 GCF_000298275.1 Orycteropus afer afer | reverse complement strand
CTTGTTTTTAAAAAGAGAGAGAGAGATTTAATGGCTTGTTGGTGGGAAGCTGGAGAGGAATATGGTGACCAAATAAAATTTCCTCAAAAAAAAAAAAAAAAAAAATTTATCCTGTGTTCTCCAGTGTCATTTCTTTCACCAAAGCCATATTTTCTAGCTACCAGTGATTCTTCTTTGTTCCCAACTTTCCCACTCCAATCACCAGTAATTATCAGTACATGTTGATTGCAAGTATGGTCAGTTTCAGACTTCAGAAGTTAGGGGAAAAAAAATCTTCAATTTCTTCATCTTTGAACATTAACTGGTTCTTCCTTGTAGGCCTATGGATATTTTTCTATGACTGACAGTGTTGCACTTCAGGGTAGATCTTTAAATGCCCTTTTGGATGATAAGTGTGACACTATTCTTCAATTTGTCATTCCCAGCATAGCTGATCATATGATTCTTCAATTCAGAATGGCTGATACCAGTTAATTTCAGCTCATTGATGCCCAAGATATTGATCTTCAAACATTATATTTCACTTTGACAACTTTCAATTTTCCTAGATTCATACTGTATACATTCTATGTTCCAATTTTTAATGGATGCTTACAGCTGTTTCTTCCCATTTTGAATCATGCTACATCAGCAGATGAAGGTCCCCAAAGCTTTACTCCATTCACATCATTAAGGCCACCTCTAATTTGAGGAGGTAAGTTTCCCCAGTCATATTTTAAGAGATTTCCAAGCTGGGGGGCTTATCTTCTGGCACTATATCAGACAATATTCCACTGCTATTCATAAGGTTTTCACTGGCCAATTTTTTAGAAGTAGATGGCCAGGTCCTTTCCCCTACTCTGTCTTAGTCTAGAAGCCCCACTGATACCTATCCACCATGGGTGACCCTGATGGTATTTGAAATACTGGTGGCATAGCCTCCAGCATCACAGAAATACACACTTCACTACAGTACAACAAACTGACAGAGAAGTAGTGGACCATATATTATATAAGGTTTTAATATCCAGAATACATGAAGAACTTACAACTCAACAACAAAAAGAGGAATAACCCAATTTAAAAATGAACAAAGGACTTAAATAGACATTTCTCACAAAAAGATATATAAATGGCCAAAAAGCACATGAAAAGATATTCAACGTCTTTGGTCATTGTGGTAGTTAAGGTTATGTGTCACCTTCATTGGGCCTAGTTTTGAGTGGTTGGGCACCTCAATGTAGTTATTCCCCATGATGAGACTGGTAATCAACTCCACGGTGGAATCTACTGTGAGCAGCTGAGTAGCTGCCTTATGGATGTGGTTTGCTTTCAATGTATAAGAAGAAGCTTTTAGAAAGGTCTCTAGATTTTTGGCATGTTTGGACCCTTCATGTAACTAAGTCTTCATTCAGCAGCCTGCCATGTTGCCTGCCAATCTTGGGACTATTTCTGGGCTTGAACTATTGGCCTACTGTGTTGTTTAATAATCTTGGGGCTGTACCATTTTACTTGTCAACCTTATGTTTGTCAGCCTCAGCAGTTAGCAGCTATTTGAGTTAAGGGAATCCTCCAACTTTAGTGGGCCGGGAGCAAGAGGCAGAGCTGAAGCCCAAGGTCTAGGAGCCTTCACCCAACCACTAGAGCTGGCATTTTGAACTCACACTTCTAGCCTCCTAAACTGTAAGATAATAAATCCCTGTTTGCTGAAGCCACACACTTGTGATATGTCTGTTATAGCAGCATTAGAGAACCAAAGCCGTCATTGCTGTTGATAATATTGTTGTTAGTTGCTATCAAGTTGACTCTGACTCATGGTAACCTTATGTATAACAGAACAAAGCATTGCCTAGTCCTGTGGCATCTTCATGGTCATTGGCACGTCTGAGTCCATTGTGGTGTCTATTACATCAGTCCATCTCATGGAGAGATCCCCTCATTTCTGATGACCCTCTTCTTTACCAAACATGATGCCCTTTTCTAGCAATTGGTCTTTCCTGATGACATGTCCAAAGAAAGCAAGTTGAAGTTCTACCATTTTTGCTTTTAAGAATATTGTTGTAGTATTTCTTCTAAGATGCCTTTGTTCATTCTTCTGGAAGTCCAGTGTATTCAATGTTCTTTGCCAACAGCACGGTTCAAATACATCCATTCATGTTCTGTCTTCCTTTTTCAATATCTAAATTATGGAACCATATGAAGTGATTGAAAAGATCATGGCTAGGGCTGTATATCAATAGGATAGTGCCAGAAGTTCAAGTTGGGTTCAGAAGTGGATGTAGAATGAGAGATATAATTGCTGTTGCCAGATGAATCTTAGCTGAAAGCAGAGACTACAAGAAAGATGTTTACCTGTGTTTAATTGACTACACAAAGATATTCAACTATGTGGGTCATAACAAATTATGGATTAACATTGTGAAGAATGGAGAAAGTAACAGTAAAACCAAACAATACTGTTGTCTTGAAAAGATCATCCCCCAACAAGGAATGATGTCTAACTGTTGTTGTTGTTGTTGTTGTT
>NW_006922886.1:132153-136871 GCF_000298275.1 Orycteropus afer afer | reverse complement strand
CTTTCGTCGACCCTCCACCCTACCAAGCATGACATCCTTCTCCAGGGAATGGTCCCTTCTGACAACATGACCAAAATAGGTGACACGAAGTATGTCCATTCTTGCTTCCAAGGAGCATTGCAGGTGCATATATACTAGGTATATGTCCTACAGAAATAAAATCTGTAGTGTGAACAGATATATGCATACCCATGTTCATTGCAGCATTATTCACAATAGCAAAAACATGGAACAACCTAAGAGCCCATCAACAGAAGAATGAGTAAACAAACGATGGTGCAGACACAGAGTGAAATAGTATGCAACATTAAAGAACAGCGATGCATCCGCAAAAGACTTCATAACATCGATGGACCTAGAGAACATTATGCTGAGTGAAATTGGTCAATCACAAACAGACAAATATTGTATGAGACCACAACTATAAAGTTAAGAAAAGGTTTACACATATAGGAAAAATCATGTCTTGACCATGTTCATTGCAGCACTATTCACAATAGCAAAGAGTTGGAAATAACCTAAGTGCTCATCAATTGAGGAATGGCTAAACAAACTGTGGTACATACACACAATGGAATAGTATGCAACTCTAAAGAATAATGTAGAATATAGGACTTCCAGTAAGATGGAGGAATAGGCAGACAAGTGACACAGACCTTCTTCAACAAAGAAAATAAAAACCAATTGACACAGCTACAAAAGATAATCCTGGAGCCCTGAGCTTTGAAAGGAACTATACAGAAGTGGATTAGGCACCAACTAGTGGAAAAGCCTAAATGAAAACAGTGAGTACAGAGATGGTCAGAGCTGTGGACTGTCAGCTACCCTGAAGGGACCAACAGCCTGAATATTTCCAAGAGGTTTTGGGACCTGCGAATTGACCTAAAGATCAGCCCTGGTCGCCAAGGGCTGCAAGGACGACTGCACTGTTATATATACCATTACTAGGTATACACCCTAGAGAGGTGAGAGCCAGGACAGGAACAGATATATACACACTCATGTTCATCACAGCACTATTTACAGTAGCAAAAAGATGGAAACAACCTACATGCCCATCAGCAGAAGGGTGGATGACCAAACTATGGTACATACACATAATGGGATGCGATGCAGCACTAAAGAATAATGTAGAATCTGTGAAACACCACATAATATGGATGAACTTGAAGGACATTATGCTGAGTGACATAAGTCAATCACCAAAGGACAAATATAGTATTAGTTCGTTGTTGTGGAGGGTCAAGGAAAGGTCTATCTATATATGGAGGGAAACTTTCTTTGTTGGTTCCCAGGGGTAGGAAGGGAGGAGAGGGAACACTGCAAAAAAAGAAAAAATGCATTGACCCATGTCACTTTAGTTTTGTGTATTTCACTGTGCATAAATTATATTTCAATAAAATGCATTAAAAAGAAGAAGAATGTAGAATATAGGATATAGAAACCAAAGATTGTCAGTGGTTACCAAGGGTAGGAGGGAGGAGGGAAAGGGGAAGCTTTTGTTTGCAGGGCACTGAGTTTATACTAATGGTGGTGGAATATTTTGGAAAAGGATAGCAATAATGGTGGCAGAACATGAAAGATGTCATCAATGTCCCTGAGCTGTAAAAGGGGAAGTTGTTATGTTGGTGAATGTCTTGTTGTGTATGTTTTCACCACAATAAAAGTAAAAATAAAAAATGACCTTGAAGATTACCAGGGGCAGGAGAGGAAGGAAGGGTAAACCACTAAGTAGGAAGTAGACATGTATTAACTTGGGTGGAGGGAAAAGGAACATACAAGGGAAAGTCAGCACATGATCAAAGCAGAGGAAGACTTTGGGAGGAGCACAGAGTTGAAGGCAATAAAGATGAATACTATAATATACACAATCCTGCAATAACAGGAATAACCATAATGGACAGGTGTGGGACTATACCCACAAATGCATACAAAAGTTTCACAGAGGATATTTCTACATATGTTTTTGCATATGCTGCAAATATAGCCATGAATTTAGTAGAGCATAAACCACAAAAAAATAAAAATAAACCACTGCCACTGAGTCAATTCTGACTCATACTGACCCCCATTGGGTTTCCAAGGTGGCAAATCTTTACAGAAGTAGACTGCCCTGTCTTCTTTCCATAGAGGGGCTGGTGGGTTTGAACCATCATCCTTCTGGTTAGCAGTCAAATGCCTTAGGCACTGCATCACCAGAGCTCCTTACAGGAAAGCATACAGTGGCAAATTTATTAAAACCAAATACTTCAAGGGAATGAATTGCTGGGTCTGGGAGCTCAGTACCATAGTCTCACTGAACACGAAGGTCACTTGGCATAAAATAACCCACAAAGACAATGTTCTACATCCTACTTAGGTGAATAGAGACTGTAGTCTTAAAAGTTTGTGAAAGGCCATCTAAGGTGCACTATTTATCTCCCCATCCGGAGTACTAACCAAAAAGGTTGGCAGTTCACACCCACCCAGAGGCACCTTGGGAGACAGGCCTGGCCGTCTGCTGAAAGTTCACAGCCTTGAAACCCCTATGGAACAGCCCTGTTCTGAACACATGGGGTCACCATGAACTGGGATCAACAACAACAACCACAACAACTAACGTGAATACACATATTTATGTTAGAAAAAGTTGAAAGCCGAATTTGAAACTCATGTGTAGCTCTCCACACAATCTAAGTTGCAACGATGAGGTGAAATTTGAGCTCTAACTCAAGAGCACCCTGTCTTCAAGAACAATAACCGGGTATGTCCGTCCATGACACAAATTCCAGATCTGGGCTGAGAATCACACAGACATTCCTCAGATCCCAGCTGGTCCATGGAAGGTTGTTGTATAACCTCCCTGGGTCACAGAGGTCTTAGTGAGGATTAAATGAGATAATGTACTAGCAAGAGCAAGGTCTCCCCTGAGGCATTTACAAACTGCCTTATTCTCACTGTTGCCTCTGTTGTGCGGAGCCACGTTCCCTGTGATCATCTCAGGATCCCACCCCTGTGCCCTGTTCATCTTGTTCCTGGACCCTCAGACATGGAAATCAGACTTTCCCTTAGTTGGGGAGGGGACTCAGATAAAAATTTTGTCCAGCAGGAGCCAAAGTGAGTCCAATGATTTTTTTAATCATTCACACACACACACACACACACACACACATACATCCATGTTCACACACATACACACACATCCCCAAAGCATTTTTATAGACTTCACCAAGCATGAAATAAGGTGAAGGAGAAGTAACATGGCAAGAATGAAAAGTACCTCCTGGGATTAAATACCAGACCTCCTGTTCTATATAGTTCCTCAGACTCACCCTTCCTCACCCCGCCTCACCCCACCTCAGTAAGGTTCAGCATTTTCTTTCCCCCAAATTCCTCTCACACTTTTATGTGGAATCAGTCACTTCTCTCCTCAACTTAATTCTGGGTCTACCTGCTCTTGGAGGAGCTCTGGTAGTGTAGTGCCTAAGGCATTTGACTGCTAACCAGAAGGCTGACAGTTCAAACCCACCAGCCACTCCTCAGAAGGAAGACGGGGTAATCTACTATCATGGTGATACCACCTTGGAAACCCAACGGGGGGTCGCTATGAGTCAGATCCGACTCCACAGCAGTGAGTTTGGTTTTTTGGGACCTGCTTTTGGAGGAGCTTTCACCTGACACAACCTACCCTCCTTAAAAGGCAACTGTGTTCTCAAGCAGCCAACTTTTCTAATCCCACAAGTCCACAAATCCCCAAGGAAACCAAAGGCCCTTCCACATATATCCTCCAAGGAGGATCTGGACAACAAGGTCATTCCAGTAAGACCTTCATACTTTTCAACATGTATTCATACCCTCTGCACTATTCTTTATGTGGTAGAGAGAATAGTGTCTACCATCTAGTCTCCAGAACCTTAAATATATTCCCTTACTTGGCAAAAGGAACTTTGCAAATGTGATGAATTTAAATTAACCTGGATCACTGGAACTGACCTGATACAGTCACAGGGTCTTTACAATGGGGATGCAAACAACTCAAAGGCAGAAAAAAGTGTGATGACAGAACACATAGAGTGATGTGAGGAAGGTCTCTAGCCAAAACCCAGGAAGCTTCCAGAAGCTAGAAAAAAAGCAAGGGAGCCTTCTCCCCTAGTGCCTCCAGAAGAACACAGCCCTACAGACACCCTGATTTTACCACTTCTAACCACCAAAATTGTAAGATAAGAAATTTGTGTTGCTTTAAACCACTAAGGAGCGCTGGTGACATGTGGGATGACATCAAGAGCATCATCCATGAAGAAAGCAAGAGGTCATTAAAAATATGAGAAAAAAAGAAAAGACAAAAATGGATGTCAGAAGAGACTCTGAAACTTGGGCTTGAGGAAAGAATAGCTAAAACAAATGGAAGAAATGACAAGATAAAAGAGCTAAACTGAAGATTTCAAAGAGAAGCTTGAGCAGACAAAGCCAATTACTATAATGAAATGTGCAAAGACCTGGAGTTAGAAAACCAAAAGGGAAGAACATGGTCAGCATTTGTCAAGCTGAAAGAACTGAGGAAAAAAATTAAGCCTCGAGTTGCAATATTGAGAGACTCTATGGGCAAAAAAAATTTAATGATGCAGGAAGCATCAAAAGAAGATGGAAGTCTTGCTCCAGCACTAGTATCAAAGTTCAACAAGACAGAAAATAACAAATGCTGGCGAGGTTGTGGAGAGATTGGGACTCTCATACACTGC
>NW_006922886.1:90451-97625 GCF_000298275.1 Orycteropus afer afer | reverse complement strand
AAAAAAAAAAAAAAAGAATATCATCAATGAAGAAAGCAAGAGGTCACTGAAAAGACGAGAAAAGAAGAAAAGACCAAAATGGATGTCAGAAGAGACTCTGAAACTTGCCCTTGAAAGAGTAGCTAAAGCAAATGGAAGAAATGATGAGATAAAAGAGCTGAAGAGATTTCAAAGAGAAGCTCGAGAAGACAAACCAATTACTATAATGAAATGTGCAAAGACCTGGAGTGAGAAAACCAAAAGGGAAGAACATGCTCAGCATTTCTCAAGCTGAAAGAACTGAGGGAAAATTTTAAACCTTGAGTTGCAATACTGAAAGATTCTGTGGGCAAAATATTGAATGATGCTGGAAGCATCAAAAGAAGATGGAAGTAATACATAGAGTCCCTGTACCAAAAAGACCTAGTTGACCTTCATCCATTTCAGGAGGTGGCATATGTTCAAGAACCAATGGTATTGAAGGAAGAGGTCGAAGCTGCACTGAAGGAAGCGGTGAAGAACAAGACTCCAGGAATTGACGGAATACCCATTGAGATGTTTCAACAAATGGATGCCCCACTGGAGGCATTCAGTCAGCTATGCCAAGAGATTTGGAAGACAGCTACCTGGCCAACTGACTGGAAGAGATCCATATTTGTACCCATTCCAAAGAAAGGTGATTCCACAGAATGTGGACATTATTGAACAATATTATTAATATCAAATGCAACTAAAATCTTACTGAAGATAATTCAAAAACAATTGCAGCAATATAACAACAGAGAACTTCCAGAAATGCAAGGTGGATTCAGAAGAGGACGTGGAATGAGGGTTATCATAGCTGATGTCAGATGGATTTTGGCTCAAAGCAAAGAATACCAGAAAGATGCTTACTTGTGTTTTATTGACTATGCAAAAGCATTTGATTGTGTGGATCATAAAAAATTGTGGGTAACAGTGAGAAGAATGGGAATTCCTGAACACTTAATTGTACTCATGAGGAATCTGTACATAGACCAGGAGGTTATCATTTGAACAGAACAGGGGGACATCGCATGGTTTAAAATCAAGAAGGGAGTGTGTCATGGTTGTGTCCTTTCCCCACACTTATTCAATCTGTGTGTTAAGCAAATAATCTGAGAAGCTGGACTATATGAAGAACATGGCATCTGGATTGGAGGAAGAATCATTAACAACCTGCAATATGCTGATGACACAACTTTGCTTGCTGAAAGTGAGGATGACTTGAAGCACTTAATGATGAAGATTAAAGAATACAGTCTACAGTATGGATTACATCTCAATATAAAGAAAACAAAACTCCTCACAACTGGACCTATAAGCAGCATGATGATAAATGGAGAAAAGATTGAAATTGTCAAAGACTTCACATTGCTTAGTTCTACAATCAACACCAATGGAAGCAGCAGTCAGGACATCAGATGACATATGTTGCTGTTGTTATGTGCCATAGAGTCAGACCTGACTCATAGCGACCCCTCCTTGGTTTCTGAGGCAGTATCACTATGGAAGTGCATTGCCCAACCTTCCTTCCAAGGAGTTGCTGGTGGGTTTGAACCTGTAGCCTTCTGGTTAGCAGTCAAGTGCCTTAGGCACTACGCTACCAGAGACAATATTTGTTGTTGTTGTTGTTGTTGTTATGTGCCATCGAGTCGGTCCCAACTCACAGCTACCCCTCCTTGGGTTTCCGAGGCAGTATCACTACGGAAGTTGGATTGCCCAACCTTCCTTCCGAGGAGTGGCTGGTGGGTTTGAACCGCCAGTCTTCCGGTTAGCAGTCAAGTGCCTTAGGCACTATGCTACCAGAGTTCCCGAGACAATATTTAACAATAGGCAAATTGGCTGCAAAGGACCTCTTTCAAGTGCTGAAGAGTAAAGATGTCTGCTTGAGGACTAAGGTGCACCTGACACTAGCCATAATATTTTCAATCACCTCATATGCATGTGAGAGCTGGACAATAAACAAGGAAGACCGAAGAAGAGTTGATGCTTTTGAGTTGTGGTGCTGGTGAAAAATGCTGAAAGTACCATGTTGTTGTTGTTATGTGCCGTCGAGTCGGCCCCGACTCATAGCGACCCCTCCTTGGGTTTCCGAGGCAGTATCACTACGGAAGTAGGATTGCCCAACCTTCCTTCCGAGGAGTGGCTGGTGGGTTTGAACCGCCAGCCGTCTGGTTAGCAGGTAAGTGTCTTAGCCACTATGCTACCAGAGCTCCCGAAAGTACCATAGACTGCTAAAAGATCTAACAAATCTGTCCTGGAGGAAGTGGAGCTGGAATGCTCCTTGGAAGCAAGAATGGCCAGACTTCATCTCACCTACTTTGGTCATATTGTCCAAAGAGACCATTCCCTAGAGATGAATGTCATGCTTAGTAAGGTGGAGGGTCGACAAGAGAGGGGAAGGCCCTCAACAAGATGGATTGACACAGTGGCTGCAGTGATGGGCTCAAGTATAGCAAGGATAGTGAAATTGGCACGGGACCATGTTTTGTTCTGCTGTGCATAGGGTCACTATGAGTCGGAGACGACTTGATTCCACCTAACAACAACAACAATTTCCACATGGAGGCCAGAAATCTACCACTGAACCATCTAAGTGTCTTTTAAGGCAGAACTCTATTCACTTTTGTAGTGTGCATGTTGTTAGGTGCCATTGAGTCGTTTCCGACTCATAGCGACCCCATGCACAGCAGAACAAAACGCTGCCCGATCCCGTGCCAGCTCCATGATCCCTGCTATACTTGAGCCCATCATCGCAGCCACCACGTCAATCCATCTCATTGAAGGTCTCCCCCTCTTTTGTCGACCCTCCACCTTACCAAGCATGACATCCTTCTCCAAGGAATGGTCCCTTCTGAAAACATGACCAAAATAGGTGAGATGAAGTCTGGCCATTCTCACTTCCAAGGAGCATTTCGGGTGCACTTCCTCCAACACCATGTAGTATGCATGGCATTTGGCAAATAGTGGATCAGAAAATATCTGTCAAATAAGTTAATGTTTTTGACATACCGTGTCCCTCCACAATACCTGACCCTGAGAAATGCTCAGTGAATAGCTGGTTGTATTGCTGAAGTGATATACTCTTAGAGGGTAGCATTATATTCTCCCATCCTATTTGGATATAAAATTAGAGATGGGTAAGACTGAGAAATCAAACAATGTATTGCATTGGGTAAATCTGATGCAAAAGATTTCTTTAAAGATCTAAAAAGCAAAGGTGTCTTTGATGACTAAGGTACTCCTGACCCAAGCCATGGTCTTTTCAATTGCTTCATATACATAGGAAAGCTGGATAATGAATAAAGAAAACCGAAGAGCTCACACATTTGAACTGTGGTGTTGGCAGAGTACTGACTATACTGTGGACTGCAAGAATGAACAAATCAGTCTTAGAAGAAATAAACCCAGGATGTTCCTTAGAAACGAAGAAGGCCGAACTTTGTTTGCTGTCACTGGACACATCATCAGGAAAGAAACTGGTAGAAAAGGACATCATGTTTGGTAAAGAGGGTCAGTGAAAACAAGAGACACCTCCATACCATGGATTAACACAAGAGCCACAACAATGGGCTCAGACTTATCTGTGGTGACTAAGTTTGTGTGTCAACTTGCCTGGGCCTGGGTGAGTGGCTGGGCAGCTGGATGTAGTATTCCCCATGATGAGACTGGTAATCAACTCCATGGTAGAATCTACTGAGAGCAGCTGAGTAGCTGCCTTTGGGTATGTGGTCTGCTTCCCATATATAAGAAACAGCTTTGGGAATGGTCTCTAGCTTATGGCACACTTGAACCCTGCATGTAGCTGTGTGGTTGTTCAGCAGCCTGCCATGCTCTGCCAACCTTTGATTTTCAATTGACTTAATAGCCTACCATGTGGTTTGGTAACATCAAGATTGTGCCTTTCTATTTGTCAACCTTGGGCTTGTTAGACTCAGCAGCCAGGGACTGCCTGAGTGAAGAGATGTCTCTAGCTTCAGTGGGCCAGGAGCAAGAGGCAGAGCTAAAGCCAAGGTCGAGGGGCTTTCACCCAGCCCCTAGAGCCTGGCACTTTGAACTCGGACTTCTAGCCTCCTGAACTGTAAGAGAATAAGCTCCTGTTTGTTCTGCCATCCCTAGCAGCACTAGGGAACCAGAACAGAATATGGTACCAAGAGAGTGGGGTGCTGCTCTGACAGATACCTAAAATGTGGAAACAGGAGTGGAGTGCATCCTTGACCTGAGACCCTGGCAGAGAGACCCTGATATGTTGCATGAGAGATGGCAGTAGCAGAGCCAAGAGATCAGCATAAGAGATGGCAGGAGCAGAGTCAAGAGACTAGCATAAGACACAGTAGTAGCAGAGCCCAGAGACTGGCATTAAACAGCAACCAGCTTACCAGCCCACGGAGGAGAAAGCCAGGTGCCATTAGGTAGGTGGCTTCCTGGCAAAGTGGGTTGCCTTCAGGCATTAATTGGTAGAAGAGACCAGCATGAGATGGAGTAGCAGGTTGGCCGGCCCACGGAACAAGAAAGCTGAGTGTCCTTTGGGCAGGTAGATTTCCGGTAGAGTGGGTTGCCCTCGGACATTAATTGGCAGACGCGGAAAGACCAAAGAAACGGGAAGCAGAGCTGCCTCAGCCTCAAGGGTAGGACAATGGTCTTTGGGGGTGGAACGACCACAGCCCCCTAGGTTTCAAAGAGGCAGACCTTCATCAACTCGGTTCTGGAGTGTGGGGCTGCTCGTTCATGTGAGCTAGTGGGATGGAGCCATAGCCACTGCGCAAGAGTGAGGGGCGGGGCTGCCATCCCCAAGAGGGAGAGGAATGGGGCCCGCCAGGCCGAGGGGCTGAGGTCGCCACTCAGGAACTAGGGAACTGGAGTCACCCAGTGAAGAGATCTGTGCAGATACCACCCACTAAGATCTGCAGGTGCCAAGTTGACAAGGGATGGAATTGTGGTTGTTAAGTTAGCGTCAACTTGGCTAGGCCTGGTTGAGTGGCTGGGCAGCTGGATATTGTATTCCCCATGATGAAACTGATAATCAACTCCATGGTAGAATCTACTGGGAGCAGCTGAGTAGCTGCCTTTGGGTATGTGGTCTGCTTCCCGTATATAAGAAACAGCTTTAGGAATGGTCTCTAGCTTATGGCACGCTTGAACCCTGCATGTCACTCAGCAGCCTGCCATGCTCTGCTGACCTTGGGATTGTCAACAGACTTGAGTTAATGGCCTGCTGTGTGGTGTGGTAACATTGGGACTGTTCCTATTTATCAACCTTGGGCTTGTTAGACTCAACAACCAGTAGCTGCCTGAGTGAAGAGATGCCTCTAGCTTCAGTGGGCCGGGAGCAAGAGGCAGAGCTGAAGCCCAAGGTCGAGGGGCTTTCACCCAGCCCCTAGAGCCTGGAACTTTGAACTCAGATTCCTAGCCTCCTGAACTGTAAGAGAATAAACTCCTGTTTCTTCAGCCATCCCATCTGTGGTCTATTCTTGTCAGAGTGGTAGTAGGTAGCCAAAACAGTAAGGTAGAGGGTCAGTGAAAACAAGAGACACCTCCATGTGATGGATTGACACAAGAGCCACCACAATGGGTTCAAACCTATCAATGATCATACAGTTGGTCCAGGACCTGCACGTATTCATTCTTTAACACACAAATTCACCATGAGTTAGAGCCAACTCAATGGCCACTACAATAAGAAAGCAACAACTAATACTGCCTACTTATACAGGTCTGTCCCTTTCCACATATTCACTGGTTTAATTCCCAAAACAGCCTCTGGAAAGCCCTACCATTATTAGTCCCGTGTCTCATAGGATGGAGACATGGGAGCTCAAGGAACATGCTCAAGACTGTACAGTCTGGAGGAACCGTCTTCAAACTTGGGCAATCTGACTCCAGAACCCTTACATTCAACCATTGCTTTGTACTATTTCTGGGTGTAGGTTAGACTCCAGCTTAAAGTCCCAAAGAAAAGGTCACAGTTACTTAGCAGAGCAGACTACAGTGGGCTCCTTCCCAGTACTCAGCAGCCCCATGACATGCAGCTCTGCCTATTCCCAGAAGTCTGGGGACACTCTCAGCTTCTAGGAATGCATGGGCTGGACTCTGTGAACTAGTGAGGGCTCATATGAAGAGAAAGCAGAAGCCATACTCTGGAAATGTGGCAGGAAATGAACTTGTGGGGCAATTACACTGTGAGCAAACACAGGTTGAGGGAACCTGCAAATTCAATAAGCCAGGCTTCAAATAACATTTCAGACCTGGTCCTCAAGAAAGGACTTCTGCAATAAAAACCATCTGTGAGGACAAAGCAGACCTAAAAGCCTGATCATTTCTTCTAGATTCTTTTCAGATAAAGTTTAGAAGCCTCCAACAAAATATTTACAGTGAGTTAAAGTTATCTGATCGATCATCAATTTCTCTCCTCCCATTCCGTCGTAAGCCAACTCCAATCCATTTGCCTCCATTAAGTCCCTGGGTAGTTAACATGCTTAGGTGATAATCAAAAGGTTGCTGGTTCAGGTCTACCCAGAGGCATCTCAGACAAAAGGTCTGGTGACCTACTTCTAAAAAAATCAGCCACTGAAAATCCTGTGGAACACAGTTCTACTTTGACAGGCATGAGGTCACCATGAATTGAAATTTACTCAACAGCAACTGGGTTTTACTCCAATGAAAGTGTTCATTAAGGTCACTGACCTCCCCATGGCCAAGTTCAATGGCCAGTTCTCAACCTTCATGTCACTTGTACTCTTGATGTTCATTCTCTCTTCTTGACACATTTTCTTTATTTTACTAAGACACCACATTCTTAGTTTTCCTCCTACCTTATGGGTTGCTCCTGTGTCTTTTGCTGATTTTTTTTCTCCTTCCCAATCTCTTCAAGGGCCCCAGAGCTGACTTTGTCTTCCTCTCTTTTCTATATTTATTTATTGCCAGTTCCCAGTGTACTGCCTCAGTTCTAAGTCACCCTTCATAGTCTGCTCTACAACAATAGAGCTGGAGGACTTCCGGTAAGATGGAGAAATAAGCAAACAAGCGACACAGACCCTCTTCAACAAAGAAAAGAAAAACCAATTGACAGAGATACAGGAGATAATCCTGGAACCCTGAGCTTTGAAAGGAACTATGCAGAAGTGGATTAGGCACCAACTAGTGGAAAAACCTGAATGAAAACAGTGAGTAGAGA
>NW_006922886.1:83851-86991 GCF_000298275.1 Orycteropus afer afer | reverse complement strand
ATCACAGCACTATTTACAATAGCAAAAAGATGGAAACAACCTACATGCCCATCAGCGGAAGAGTGGATGACCAAACTATGGTACATACACATACTGGAATGCTATGCAGCACTAAAGAATAATGTAGAGTCTGCAAAACACCACATAATATGGATGAACTTAGAGGACATTATGCTGAGTGAAATAAGGCAATCACAGGACAAATATAGTATTAGTTTGTTGTTGTGGAGGGTCAAGGAAAGGTTTATATATGGAAGGAAACTGTCTTTGTTGGTTGCCAGGGATAGGAGGGGAGGTGAGGGAACACTGCAAAAAGAAAAAATGCATTGACCCAAGTCACTTTAGTTTTGTGTGTTTTACTGTACATAAATTATATTTCAATAAAATGCATTTAAAAATAAATAGAGCTGGACCCTGTAAGCATTTCTCCTGTACAGCTGACAGATGTTAAGTTTTGCCAGAAGTGAGTACTGGAGGGACAATGCAGGAGGAAGGGAGCTTTCTTCCTGGTTCTGCTGTGCTCCCATATTCTGTCTTGCTTTTGCCATGTGGCTACCAGCAGTGCACAAGACGGACATCCAACTGCATCTCCAGGAAGTTTCCAACTGAGTTTCAGATGCACCCTAATGAATGCAGATGGACTCCTAATGAGTTTCACAGGCTTCTCCAGGAAAGGGCTTTGCAGTCTTAGCTACTTGTACCCAGGTGTTTCCTGCTTGCCAATTGGCTATAGACCAGCTCCAGCCTGGGCAATCCAGAAAACTTCTCAGCCATCCAATGTGCTGCAACCAAACCTTCTCCAGCAAGGTCTGGAACCCAGGCTTGGAGAGAAGGTCACCTTCCACCTACCCTTTCTCAGGCATCCTCCCTCAGCCCTACGTTATTCTTCAGAGATCTCTTTAATCCTTTTTAATCCTCTTTAGTTAACCAACTTGCCCTGTATTACTGTGTGGTTTCTATCTCTTAACTAGACCCTAACTGATATATGTTGTTGTTGTTATGTGCCGTCAAGTCGGACCTGACTCATAGCGACCCCTCTTTGGGTTGACGAGGCAGTATCACTACAGAAGTAGATTGCCCAACCTTCCGAGGAGTGGCTTGTGAACTTGAACCACCAGCCTTCTGGTAAGCAGTAAAGTGCTTTAGGCAGTATGCTGCCAGAGCTCCTGACCGAGATAGATAGATAGATAGATAGATATGTTGTTGTTATGTGCCGGGGAGTTGGACCCGACTCATAGCGACCCCTCCGTGGGTTTCTGAGGCAATATACTACGGAAGTAGATAGCCTCACCTTCCTTCCGAGGAGTGGCTGGTGGATTTGAACCACCAGCCTTCTGGTTAGCAGTCAAGTGCCTTAGGCACTATGCTACCAGAGCTCCCAAAAAAACAAACTCACTGCCATCAAGTCAATTCTGACTCACAGCAATCCCCACTGGCTTTCTGAAGCAGTAAATCCTTTTGGAAGTAGGTTGCCCCATCTTCCTTCTGCAGAACAGCTGGTAGTTGGTTAGTAGCCAAATATCTTATCCACTACACCACCAGAGTGCCATATATGTATATACACACACACATACATACATACATACAGGGGAATATTACTCAGCAACCAAGAAGAATGATGTACTGATACTTGCTACAATGTGAATGCACCTCGAAAACATGCTAAATGACAGAAGCTATCACAAAAGACCACATACTCAAAGATCCCATTTATATGAAACATCTACACTAGGTAAATCCATAGAGACACAAAGATTAGTGATTTCCAGGGGTTAGAGAAGCAGGTGGGGGAGATCCAGGAGTGGGAAGTGAGTGTTCAATGGGCCTGGGGTTTGCTTTTGAGGTGATGGAACTAGACAGACAAGGTAGTTGCGTAACACTTTGAATGTACTAAACGCCACCAAACTGTATACTCAAAAATGGTTAAAATGGCTAATTTTGTTATATGTATCTTACCACAATGAAATTTTAAAAATTAGACAAGGAACATGTCATCATTTATTCAATATGGCACTCAGCAACAGGCAGGTGGACATGTTCTTTTTCATCTGACTGGACTGGCAAACACTGAATTAGAGTGATTAAGAGCCTGCCTTGGGAACAACTGTATTAGATAAAGACCAATCACTAGAAAAGGACCTCGCGTTTGGTAAAGGAGAAGGTCTGCAAAAACGAGTGAGAGTCTCCAGGAGGTGGATGGAGACAGCAGCCGTAATAAAGGACTCAGATACACCAACCACCACGAAATGAAGAAGCACAGGAGGAGGCAATGTTCTGCTCTATTATATACAGAAGGTCGCATGAGTCGGTGCCAACTTGATGGCAACCAACAAGAATACCTAATGGTTACTTTTATGTTATGTGAACTTCATTTCATTAAACAAACAAAAATTAACTGACAAAGGCCTTTATAAACAGTGGCATTTTGGTGACAGGTTTGGGGTTTAGTTCTGCAACTTTTACCAGCAAATTAAGTGACAGGGTTGGATTTGACCACAAGTTCTCAGCCTAAAAAGCCTCCATTTGTGTCATGGACAAGTTTCTTCCAAATACACAGGAACATCGCACTACCCTGAGAACCAGATATGCTCACGCCTGTGTTACTGTTTTGTAAAAACGTGTTGCAGGACTTGCGTCCATCCTCTTTGGAGAATATCAGACTAAAAGACCTCCTGCAGTCCTGATTCTATGACAGGCATCTATGACCAATGTATGTAAGATACGGCTCAATTAAAGAAAACAACACCATAAATGAAGTGCATTTATTCACTGGTAGTACTCCAAATCTTCACAAGTTCTTCTCCTGCACAGACCTTAGCCCTTGGCCATGGGGTACTTGGCCACTGTAGAGAAAAAGGACACTGGGACAGAGTCCACTGGGTTTTGGCTACACCACTAGGGGAGTTTTAAGGCAGTTTCATTCAAGGCTGCAAAAACTACACCTATCACATAAACATAACATTTAAAAATAACTCCACCTCCAAACATCCCCATAGCAACAAATCACCGAGCTAATTAAGATGGCAGCCACCATAAGGGGCAGATAAATAATTACACAGAGGCTATTCGCAGACCTTCACAGCTTAAACGGTGAACACCGATGGGTGCCATTTGTAGACTTCCACCTTCACATGTATTTA
>NW_006922886.1:81685-83346 GCF_000298275.1 Orycteropus afer afer | reverse complement strand
CTGGGTGGCACAAACTGTTAAGCACTCGACTCCAGAAGGTTGGAGGTTCAAACCCACCAAAGGAGCCTCAGCAGATAGGCTGGAGATGTACTTCTGAAAGGTCACAGCCTTGAAACCCTTTGAAGCAGTTACTACTCTGCACACATGGGGTTGCTAGAGTTGGAACTGACTCAATGACAACTGACAACAACATGATTTTAAGGGATTAAGAAGGCAGACTTCCATTAGTTAATTAAGAGACAGGCATATGCACATACTCTGTATTTTGTTATACTGAAAAAAAAAAAAGTTACCATGGAGTCAGCTCCAACTCATGGTGACCTCACGTGTGTCAGAGCAGAACTGTGTGCCGTAAGAATTTGGGGGATTTTTTTCCTTTAAATTTATTTTGTTGTTGGGAATATACACAGGAAAACATAGACCAACTCAACAGTTTCCCCATGTACAACTCAGTGAAACTGATTACACTCTTCAAGTTTCCAACCATTCTCACCACTTTCTGAGTTGCTCCTCCCTCATTACCAAAGATTCACCGCCCCCGAAGATTCCTATTTAATCTTTAGAGTTGCTGTTATCACTTTGATCTCACATGAAGTATTATTAAAAGAATATAATACACAAGGCAGACCTATTTTACTAGTTAAGCTAAACTACTGTTCGGATTTAAGAAGACTTCAGGGAATAGTTTTGGTTTAAGGCTTAAAGATTATCTCAGGGCAATCGTTTCAGGGGTTCATCCACCATGTGTGGCTCTAGAAAGTCTAGAGTCCATGAGATTTTGAGATGCTGGTCTCCTTTCAAATCAGGATTGTATGGAATCTTTATCAAATGTTCAGTAATGGTAGCCGGGCACCATCTAGGTTTTCTGGTCTCGAGGCAAAGGAGGCAGCTCTTCATGGAGACAAGTAGCCATGCATTCCATATCCTCCTACCCCTGAGTCTCCTTCCTCTGTTGCTCCAGAATAGAGATGAATTTTTATGCCTCAGATGGTGCTTACAAGCTTTCAAGACTCCAGGCACTATGCAAAGAACAAGGACGTAGAACAGAAATACTAAACACATTGTTAGGCCAATTAACTAGGATGTCCCATGAAACCATGACCCTAAGCCTCCAAAACAAGGAACAAAATCCCATGAGGTTTGGTTGTACATAAGCAGCCCCAGCAGCTACCAGAGTAAAACTGTGCTCCACAGTTGGCAATGGGTGATTTTTCAGCAGTAGCTCTCTAGGCCTTGTCCAGAGCAAAGAAGAATGAAGAACACCAAAGACACATGAAAACAATTAGTCCAAGGAACTAGTGGACCATGCAAACTTCAGCCTATATGACCATGAGACCAGAAATAGATGGTACCCGGCCACCACTTCAACCACTCGGAAATCGATCAGTGCAGGAGATCCTGGATAGAGTGGGAGAACAATGTGGAATAAAACTCAAAATCATTAAAAAAGACCAGGTACTGGTCTGATAGAGCCTGGTGAGACCCCTGAGGCTGTGGCCCCTAGATATCCTTCAGATCTGAAATTGAATTCATTCCTGTGGTTTCCAGCCAAACAACAGAAAGGCATACAGGGTGAACAATTACATCAGGTAGATAAACTCCTTAGAACAATCAACCATGGGAGAACAGAAGGGCAGTGTTTACACAGGGAGATAGCTCAG
>NW_006922886.1:46703-47220 GCF_000298275.1 Orycteropus afer afer | reverse complement strand
AACCCCTGAGTGGTGCATATGGTTGACATGCTCCGCTGCTAACGGCAGGGTTGGAGGTTCAAGTCCACCCAGAGGCACCTCAGAAGAAAGGCCTGGCAATCAAGTCCCAAAAAATCAGACCTTGAAAACCCTCTGGAGCACAATTCTGTACTGATACACATGGGCACCATGAGTTGCGGTCAACTCCAAGGCCACTGTTCTCTCATGTGCGCTCACTCTCTCTCTGGTGTTAAAGATGAACTGTTGTATTTCACAGCCCTGCTCCCCAGCTGCAGTCTGACTCACAGAGAGAAATGGCTGGACTAGAACACCCCCTGCCCACCTCAAGGGGCTGCCGGAGCATCGGTGGTGAGAGCCCCCATTGCCATTTAATCGATTCCAACCCATAAAGACAGTTACAGAGCAGAATTGCTCCATAGGGTTTGCTGGCCTGTGATGTCTTCAGAAGCAGACTGCCAGACCTTTCTTCTGTGGTGCTGCTGGGTGAATCTCAATGACTAACTTTTAGGCTAGTGCT
>NW_006922886.1:42194-45673 GCF_000298275.1 Orycteropus afer afer | reverse complement strand
AAGTGCTCACTGTTAGCTGACCCTGGAATCTAGTAGCTGTCTATACATTGGGATCACAGAATAACTGGGAGTGACTGTGCCACTGCTCCCAATTCTGCTCCTCAAAGCAACTGACAGTGGCTTCTGACAGTCTCACATGACATTAAATTGACATCGTGAATATAAAAGAAAACTGAGGCCCTAAATTGATGAATTCCTTTGAGTACATAGGGAATTCACAAAGGTTACTGACCAATGTGAGACACACCCCAAATGACCAACAAGGACTGGAGGGAGACACAGTGATCATAGCATCATCGCAAGCTCACCTGTGTCCAAACGATTGTTACTCATGAAACCATTTACAATTCACTTTATGCAGAATTGAACTAGTACATTGGCCTTTGCTATAGTTTTCTGGATAATTCTCATCCTTTGGAATTTCCTGAATAATCGAGAGATCTCGGCTAGTCACAAAATCCACCTAGCAATCTCTGAAAGGGGGGGAAAAAAAAAGCATGTTTTAATCACGTTAAGGTTAGACAATGGTGGCATAGTGGTTGAGAAGTCAGCTGCTAACAGAAATGTTGGCAATTTGAACTCACCCAGTGCCTCCACAGAAGACCTGGCTGTCAGCTCCCACACAGATTTCAGCCATGAAAACCCCACGGGGCAGTTCTGCTCTGTCCCATGGGGTCCCTACGAGTTGGAAGCAAGAGCAAGGTCAGACACTGGACAAGGTCAGACACTGAATGTCTCAAGATTCACTCTCTTTCTCCTTAAAACTCCTTTTGACTAGCCTGAGATGGAATCCTTCGTTCTCTGAACAGGAGGGTTTCTTCTGTATGTATGCAAATTACCTGCTCAAATAAAACCTATATGATTTAATTTCTCTGGGCTTTGACTGGGGAGCCTGGTAGTGCAGGTCAGCAGTTCGAACCCGCAAGCCACTCCATGGGAGAAAGATGAAGTAGTCTGCTCTTCATAAAGATTTGGAAACCCTGTGGAGTGGTTCTACTCTGTCCTGTGGGGTCACTATGAGTCTAAATCAACTCATAAGTAGTAGGTTTAGTTGCTTTGATTATTTTTGATGAAATAAAGCAATAGAGTAAAGGCCAAAATGCTTCCAGGGTACAAGAGAGAATTAGGGCTATTTCATTCCTAATGCCTGCAGATTAAAAGGAAAAGACAGATCTTCAATATTGGAAGGGATACATACCGTAGCATGATGGTCATCATTTATTAACACATTAGAAAACACTTTTCTGTCCCATTTCAGATGACATGAAAGGCATGGGGGTGGACACTGGAGTCCAGGCCACTGCAGCAGCCACATGTGTTCACTGACGTTGCGATTTTACCCTCAGACGATTGACCCAGCAGTAAATCCAGGAGGTGGAAAGCCCTGTTTACACATTTCAATTCAGAGCCTTGAGAACAGGGGTCATTGCATGGTATTAGTAACAGTTCCGGGGATTCTGACAGCAGTGACATTTAAAGAGACGCCAGGGTAGGCATTGCTGGGATGGGCATTGGACAGTGTGCATTGTTGACAATATTCGAGGGCTAATAGGTCCGGTTTTGTTTTCCTTCTAGCACATGCATCTTTGAGACAGGTTGCAGCTCAGATCAACTGAGCTTTGCCTGTTAATAACTTCCTACTCGTTACGAAGCCACAGGAGGGTTACTTAAATACTTGAAACCAGGAACAATTAAACCCTGTGCTGAAACATTAGTCTTCGTGGGAGGTGTAGGGTTACTTCACTCAGTAACAAACTCCTCCACACTAGTCAGGTGAGTCCTGGCTATAGGCTTCCCAGTGTGCTTGTAGTAAACACTGGAGGCAGAGTTAAGGAATGAAGAGGGGCTCCAAATGATGTGTTTGGAAAAGTTGGCCTTGGAACAGGGAATTGCCGAGCGTCCAGAGGATGCCAGCACCCCCGACTGCTGCTCGGAGACCCTGGCGATGACCTTCAGCACCCACTAGAATGCCTGGATGGTTCAAGAAGGCGTGGTACGGGCTGGCGTCTTTACTTAGCTTTTCCTCCTTCGTCCTCATCATCATTGCCTTGGCGGTGCCCCACTGGCTCAGTGGGAAAATCCTTTGTCAGACTGGAGTGGACCTGGTCAACGCTACGGACTCAGAGCTGGTCAATTTCATTGGGGACATTTACTATGGGCTCTTCCGAGGGTGTAAGGTCCGGCAGTGCGGGCTCGGGAGCCGCCAGTCTCGCTTCACCAGTGAGTATATACGGAGCAGAAATGCTATGACACTTATGTGTGATAATTTGTAGGGATGCTTAGTTTAAATGAGGAATTCAACCGACACCTCAGTCTGGGGCTTAACGTCAAAATCCACAGTGAGCCAAGAGTTCTTGTTCAGCATCCAGAAGAGATCTTTATTTTCTGTAGAGGCTTATCGAAACATAGAAATATTAGAAATAGTAATTTGCATGTATTGGTAGTTTATCTTTACTAATAATAAGTATTAAAATGCCGAGTCCTTACATGTGTCAGACAAGCTACTAGGCTGTTCACATGGCTTGTCTCATCTAAGCCTTACAACAAACTTTACATAGATAAGTTATAAGGAAGGAATTACTAACGTTCCCATTGTGCAGAGCAGAACACTGAGACTTGGAAAAGTTACATAACTTCCTAAGGTCACTCAGCCAGGAAACAGCAGAGCCAGACTTCAGACCCATGCCGCGTGACGCCAGCACGCGTGTATTCTCAACCACTCCAACCGTCTGGTGCAGGTCGCCTACAAAAGCGACCCTTCAGAGACCCTGGTAACTGCTCCAGCTTCTCTTTATACAAAAGCTTCCGCCCGTGGGTTCTGGAGTCTGATGCCAATGTTCACTGGCAGAGAGACCTCAGACAAGGCATTTGACTGCTGTCTGTGAACGCGGGCGGGCACAGACGGGCTGGCTGTCCAGGATGCTTGGAGCTGTTCAGGGTGTAAACAGAGCAGTCCACGCAAATGCCAACCAGGCAGGAATCCAGGCAGGCCTCAGGAAGGGTCTTCTGGGAAGGAAAAGTATAAAGTAAAAAAGGCAGCGGTCGGCAAACCTTTAGAATCAAACAATTAGGTTGCTGGTAAGAAGAGTGCCCAACAAAAATCATAATTAACTAATGCTCAAGCAAGGTGATAAGGGATCTTATTTATTATTTGATTTTCATATTTCATATTTAGGGCAGTTTTTAGAAGCTTGGCCAGTAGATATATTCCTAAATGTAAAAGACAGAAAACTGGAACCATGGATGAATATCATAATAATACATATTGACACCATTTATAGGCATGGAGGAAATACACATTTGTTATGCATATTCAAAAGCAAAATACAAGTGGAGCTCGTAGGAAAGTTCTGAGGACTGAGAGCCTGGGCCTGGGATCTCTGGGCAAATTTATGCTTACCCAGCTCTTGACACACTACTGTCTCAAGTTGTTCTCACGCAGTTCATTTCCTTCAATCCTTACTACAGTAGAGGAGAGA
>NW_006922886.1:40042-41602 GCF_000298275.1 Orycteropus afer afer | reverse complement strand
AGCCAAGATGTCAGTCTGACTTCACATCCCATACCATTGGCAAGAGGTACTGTGAAACTGCTCTGGGATCACGAACAAACAAACTACCTAAGAGCTTTAGTTGCTGAGACAACCTCTACTCAATTGAGGTAGCTCTTGTTGTTGTTAAAAAATAAAAAGAAAAACACTGCCACCAAGTCAATTCTAACTCATAGTGACCCTGTAAGACAGAGCAGAACAGCCCCACAGGGTTTCTAATGCTGCAAATCTTTATGGAAGCAGCTGGCGAATTCAAGCCACTGATCTTTTGGTTAGCAGAAACCAGAAAAAAAAAAAGAAAAGCTCATTGACGTCGAGTGGGATCTGACTCAGAGCGACCCCTCCTTGGGTTTCCGAGGCAGTATCACTATGGCAGTAGATTGCTCTAACCACAGCGGCACTAGAGCGCCTACTGTTGTTGGTAGTGCCGTTAGGTTGGCTCTGACTCCTGGTGAGCCCACATGCGTCAGAACGAAACGGTGCCTCATCTTCCGCAGCCTCATGATCTTTGATACGTTTGAGCTTTGTCAGTGGACACTGCTGTGTCCGTCTGTCTCATGAAGTCTCCCCCGTTTTCGCTGACCTCCACTTTACCCAGAGTGATGTCGTCTCTACCATCTGGACTTTCCTGATGACATGACCAAAGGAAACAAGACAGCATCACCCCATCCTTGCTCCTAAGGAGCATGCCTGGTGTATTTCTAGAGACAGCTCTAATGGACACAGAAGAAGAATAGTTCTAAATTCAAAACTAGACTCCTAGAATTCGAGTGATACTATGATTCAATTTTTTAAACCTTTGCTTATCTAAATTCTCTACAATACAGGTCTCTGAAGCAGAGTAGGTAATCCAGCACTTACGGCTGTGTGACCTTGGCTAAGCTATGTAACTTCTCTGAGTTTTGGTTTCCTCATTAGTAAAAGTGAGAAAGAGTTGCCAGGAGGTGTAAAAGAAAGAATTTGTACAAAATCCCTGGCACATAGCATGTATCTGTGTATGTGGTGATTGTCACTTAATCACCATAGGCCTGAATTTCAAGCTGGAAACTTAAATTACATCCTTAAGCCAAAGAAATCCACAGCTTTTGGAAACTGTGCCAATATGAAGGGCAGGTGAGCAATAGCTTTCCTGGGATAACACCGCATCACAGACAGTGGACTTGTCATTGTGAGTTGCCATGGAGTGAGCTCTGACTCATGGTGGCCTTTTGTAAAACAGAACAAAACATTGCCTAGCCCTGTGCCATTTGCATGACTGTTAATACGTTTGAGCCCATTGTTTCAGCCATCATTTCAATCCAGTCCCTGGGTGATGCAAACAGTTACTGCTCACTACTAACCAAAAGGCGGGCGGTTCAAACCCACCAAGAGACACCTCGGAAGAATGGCCTGGTGATCTAGTTTTAAAAGATCAGCCTTGAAAATACAGTAGTTCAGCTCTGCACACGTGGGGTCACCAGGAGTCAGAGTCAACTTGATGGCAACAAGGGGAAGTGAGCACATCAAAAATAATTAACAGAAGAGACTGATGTGTTAAAACTG
>NW_006922886.1:38243-39446 GCF_000298275.1 Orycteropus afer afer | reverse complement strand
GTTGTCTGCATATCGCAGCTTGTTAATGGTTCTTCCTCCAATCCTGATGCAGGCTTGGAAACCCCATAAAAACCTACCCACTGCCATAGAATCGATTCCAACTCATAGTGACTCTATAGGACAGAGCAGATCTGCCCCTATTTTCTTTCTTTTCCTTTCTTTTTAACTTTTTATTGTGATTTGGGTGAAATTGTACAAAGCAGATTCATTTTACATTCAATAGTTCGTACATATCTGTTCTGTGACATTGGCTACAATCCCCACAATAGAACAGATGTCTTCTCACTTCCTTCCTGTGGTCACCCTTCCTTTGTCTCCTTCCTGCCTCCCTCCTTTTCTCCCTGTGCAAATGCTGCCCTTCTGATCTCCCACGGTTCATTGTTCCAAGGAGTGCATCTCCCTGATGTAGTTGTCCCACTAGTAGGCCTGTCTATTGTTTGGTTGAGAGTTAAGCCATGGAAGGAATTCAATTCCAGGCCTGAAGGATGCCCATAGGGTATCCAAGGCTGTCGATCTTTATAGAAGCAGATTGCCTCATCTTTCTCCCGTGGAGTAGCTGGTAGGTTCAAACCAGCAACTTTTTGCTTAGCAGCTGAGTGCCTTAACCACTGTGCCACCTGACCTCCTTTGGAAACCCCATAGGGCAGTTCTATTCTGTGCTATAGGATCACTCAGTATGAGTCAGAATCGACTCAGCTGCAATGGGAATCTGTACAGAAGCCAATCACCGGGTCTTTCTACCATGGAGCAGCTCGGTAGGTTAACAGCTGACTCCTTAGCCACTGTGCAACCAGGGCTCCTGATGGATATGGTTATTGGTGGTGTTGTTAGGTGCCATCAAATTGGTTCCAACTCACAGCAACCCCACAGACAATAGAACACACTGCCTGGTCCTGCACCACGCTCACAATCATTGCTAAAATGGAGCCCATTCTTTGTAAAACTGTCTTGTGTGGTTGTATCTTAATTTAGTAAACCAATCTCCTATTGATTCACATTGTGGTTTTTATCACGTCTTTGGCTATGATCACGAATATCCAGTACATACATCTTTGAGCATATATGGGAGTGTTTCTGAAAACTAAATTCCTGGCAGTGCAATAGTGTTGACAGATGTGGCCAAATTGCTCTCTACAGTGGTCGTGTGAGTTCAAAGGTTTACAAGGTATGAGAACAGCTCTTCCCCATGTCGTCATCAGCACC
>NW_006922886.1:3012-5138 GCF_000298275.1 Orycteropus afer afer | reverse complement strand
TGTCGCCTATTCTGGGTATTCATATTAGTGAGATCATAACATACTTGTCCTTTTATGATTGACTTATTTCACTCACAGGAGCTGTGAGGTCAGCAGTTAGAACCTACCAACCACCCCGCAGGAAAAGAGACGCTGCGATCTGTGTCCATAAAGATTACAGCCTTGAGGCAGTTCGTAGAACACTATGAGTCAGATGTTATTCCACAGTAACAGGTTTGGTTTGGTGTTTTGGAATTTCACTGAGTCTAATTTGGGTGCTAACCAGAAGGTCAGTGGTTCAAACCCACCAGCTGCTCCACAGAAGGAAGATGGGGCAATCAACTTCCATAAGGATTCATAGTCTTGGAAACCCGATGGGGGTTGCTATGAGTCAGAATCAACTCCATGGCAGTGAGTTTTGTTTTGTTTTGTTTGTTTGTTTGCTTGTTTGAATGTTCTCACGTTTCAAAGCAGAGAGGATTTTATAACATACTCCCACATACCCATTATCCAGCTCAAAAATTAACCACTAGGGCCCAATCTTGTTTCATCTGCACCTTCACCCTCCTTTGTCTCCCAACATTCATGAACAAGATCTGAAAATATTTCCCAATGTAGACCTGATGCCCCCACTCTGTCCTTACATAGCATCCACTGAGTTTAACTCTATTAACTTTATTTCCAACAAATACTATGAGGCATTACTATGTGCCCACAGATACTGAGTCCTGGGAATGCAAAGCTGAATATACCATTGTTTGAGCAGCTTACACTGGGAGGCAGACACACAAATGTTCCATTTGATGATACATGAAGTTGGGGGGTGGAGCCGGTTCCTGACACAGCCTCACTCGGGTGGTGGTGGGGTTGGCAAATAGAATCATCATTAGTAATTCCATTCTGGGTGAGGGTAAAATTTCCATTAAAGTTGCTAGTATGAAAGTGATATTATTTTAAAGGTGGTTGTTGTCGTTAGGTGCTATGGAGTCAGATCTGACCCATGGTGACCTCATGGAATAAAACGCTGACTGACCCTACACCATCCTCACAGTCATTGCTAACTATGAGCCCATTGTTGAACCACGGTGTCAATCCATCTCACTAAGAGTCTTCTCTTTTTCATTGACCCTCCATTTAATCAAACATGATTTCCTTCTCCAGAGACTGGTCCCTCTTGGTAACATGTCAAAAATACATGAGACAAAGTCTCACCATCCTCCCTTCTAAGGAGCTTTCTGGGTGTTCTTCCCAGATAGATGTGTTCGTTCTTCTGGCAGTCCATGGCATATTCAACATTCTTTGTTGACACCATAATTCAAATGCATCAGTTCTTCTTTGGTCTTCCTTATTCATTGACAAGCTTTTGCAAGCATATGAGGCTATTGAAAATACCATGGTTTGGGTCAGGTATACCTTAAATCTCAAAGTGACATCTTTGTTTTTGAACACCTTCAAGAGGTCTTTTGCAGCTACTACTAAAGTTGGTGTTGGCTGAAATATGCAAGCAGGGCTACTTCCCTGTTGAACCCTTGATCAAGGGTACCCAGCATGAGTCTTAGTCTACAAAACCCAGAATCCTGCCAAGTCACTATGCTAGCCTTTCTGTTTTCCACATTGCCAGAAACCTCCCCCAAGGCAAGGGGGCCTGCAACCAGCTTAAATGGAAAGAGAAGAAGATGTAAACTATAAACGTAAGTTAATATCTGAATAAATTAGTACCAGTTTTATATAACTTTATATATTTTTTAACTTGTTTATATACATTTTTTTAACTCAGTCGTTATATTTTTGCTTACATGCATATCTCACAGATATGAGTCTAAGTTAAAACATATATAAACTTACAAATACCTATATAAGGAGCTCTGGTAGCATAGTGCCTAAGGCACTTGACTGCTAACCAGAAAGCTGGTGGTTGAAACCCAGCAGCCACTCCTCAGAAGGAAAGTTGGACAATCTACTTCCATAGTGTTACTGCCTTGGAAACCCAAGGAGGGATCGCTATGAGTCGGGTCTGACTCAATGGCACATAACAACAACAAAATACCTATATAACCAACCGACCAGTTGCCGTCAAGTTGATTCTGACTCATAGTGACCCCATGTGAGTCAGAGCAGAACTGGGCTCCACAGGGTTTTCAATGGCT
>NW_006922886.1:0-2412 GCF_000298275.1 Orycteropus afer afer | reverse complement strand
TCTGGAGGCCTCAGGATTCTGTTTGATGGCCAGAGAGAAGGCAGTGTTGCTGACTGTAACAGGAATCAGGAGAAGCAACGGTTTGGAACGAGCTGAGTCTGAGAGCCTATGGGTGGGGCATGTGAATGAAAACACACAGCCACCAACTCATGTCAGAATCTGAGGCATCGTCATTGAAGAAGACAACACTGCAGACCGCGATGCTGCCGGCCAGGTGAAGAGATTGACATGACATCCCAGCACCATAATGTCTCAGTTATTCAAAGTGTTTGATGAGGCAGATCGCCCTATGTGCCTCCACCCATCAATAGCCGCCTTACACAGTAAAATATATGGAAAAGCTTTGGGGAAAAAAAAAAAGCACCTGAAGCATTTCTCTGAGAGCAAGATGATCGTGACTTCTGTCCCATGTCTGGGACTGTGTTGCCATGTGCTGTCTCTGAGCCTCGGTTTCAACTATACTAAGAAAACAATATTTCCTCTCTCTATGTTGTAAGAGCTGTTATGGGATCAAATGAAAATAATATGGTATATGCAAAAACTCTCTGATCATGGTTTTAAACAATGGCATTATTAAAAGAAAATTTTATAACAATACACAAGCTTTTTGGAGACTGCAAAGTGTGATTTAGGAACTTCCCTGTGCTCATCCAGGCTCTCATAAGCAATCTGCCTCAAAATACAAAGTGTTTTCTATACGCGGCTTATCCAGCTATTGCCTCCTGGAGCTGGTCGTAAAATGTGTCAAAATCCTTTCTGTTGCTTTTTTTTTTTGGGTGTGTATGTCACTGTTATGGATTACATTGTGCACCCGCTCCTCTAAAATATGTGTTGGGATCCTGAGCCCTGTAACTGTCGATGTAATCCTTTTGGATACAGTTTTCTTTGTTCTGTTCGTTCAATCACACCTGAGTCAGGTGGGTTCTAGATCTAATCACTTATTAAAAGAGCAGATTAGACACACAGACACACACACCACAGAAGACGGACACACGTGAGGATCAGCTCCAAGGCAAGGAACCAAGGGACCCCTGGGACTACCTACCAGGAAGAGTCGACACGGCCACAACCCTGATTGGTACTTTTAGCCACTAGAACTGTGAGAAAATAGATTGATGTTCTTTGAAGCCACCACTTGTGCTATTCCTGTTACAACAGCGCTAAGAAACTAAGACAGTTGTAAAAGGCTATAGTCACATGGTGTCAACTTGCTCTTCCCAGCATCTTAATCAAAATAGTTCATAATGCTTACAAATGTGACTTAGAACTCTAAAAACAACATGCATTTTGTACAGTACTGCATTGTCAGTGATGGCAAGCATTGATGTATGGGTGGATAGATGGATGCATAGGCTAACGATTAGGAATGTCTGGGTATGTATAACCATGTGTATTTCTACATCACTTGTTTCTACATATGTATTTGTACATGCTGTTAAGAACATCCAGGTGTATAGTAGAGTTTACAAGGGGCAAGGTTGTGATAACTTCTTGGCCACAGCCAGCTACTTGGAGGGAGCGAGTAGTTGGACCTGTGGGCTCAGGACCATGGCCACAGAGGAAATCAAGCCCAATTGGCATAATACACTATATAAAAACATCATTCTACATCCTATTTTGGTGAGTAGCAACTGGGATCTTAAAAGCCTGCCACTGGCCATCTAGATGCAATGATGGGTCTCTCCTCATCCAGGGCAAAGAATAATGAAGAAAACCAAAGACACATGGAAACAATTAGTCCAAGGGACTGGTAGACAATGCGATCCTCAGCCTATATGACCATGAGACCAAAAGAACAAGATGGTACCTGGCTACCACTGTCAGCCACTCAGAGGGGGATTAGTGCGGGAGATCCAGGATAGAGTGGGAGGGGAATGTGGAACAAAACTCAAAATCATTTAAAAAAAAAAAAAATAAAAGATTTACTGGTCTCATAGAGCCTGGTGAGACCTCTGAGATTATGGCCCCATTATCCTTCAGGTCTGGAATTGAACTCACTACTGTGGCTTCCAGCCAAACAATAAACAGGCATATAGGGTGAACATTTACATCAGGTAGATACACTCCTTAGCATGATCAATTGTGGGAGAACAGAAGGGCAATGTTTGCACAGGGAGACAGCTCATGAGCAGGAATGCATAGGAAAGAGGGACACAGGGAAAAGATGACTACAGGGAGGAAATGGGAAGGGAGCTGTTGCATTGTGGGGAATTGCAGGGGAATTGAAACAAAATGTGTATGAACTGCTGTACGGGAAATGAATTTGCTCTGTAAACTTTCACCCAAATCGCAATAAAAATTTTCTTAAAAATCATAAGATAGTGGCTTCAATATTAATATTATGTGGTATTACCACAAAATATGAAACCATAAAACAAACTCACTGCCATCTAGTTGATTCCAACTCATAGC
>NW_006922885.1:144848-145844 GCF_000298275.1 Orycteropus afer afer | reverse complement strand
ACTTGTCAAAATAGAGAAAAAGAAAAGAATAAAAATTTATAGGTGGGCCAATGAAGAACTCCTCATTGTACCCAGCAGTAGACAAAGAGAGTGGACTTCATAGGACTAAACACAATGAAAGAGACAGGAGGATAACACCTTTGAAACAGAATTCACAAAGGCACAGTCCATGATAGGGACTTGGAAGTCTCCTCATGCCTGGGCCAACTCTTCCAGACAAAGCTGTCATTCAACCTAGACACAAGCAGCATCACAGTGATTGAGTTATGTTACACTCTTACTGAATTCTGTGTAAAATGTGGATCAGTTGTCTTGTGACATAACGTGTTCTGACTGTTTAGTGCACAGAGCAGTGCACAACTTTACAATATATCTTAACCTTCAATTATGGACAAGTACAATTAGCCTATATTGACTTCATGGGGTTGATATATGTCATCAATTCCTGCCCAGTTTTAATCCCAAGAGCAACAGAAAACAGAAAGAGGTGTGTTACCCTCTTAGGTACAAGATCATTGAACACAATATCAAGGGAATGCCCCTCTGTGCCCCGTGGGAACAGGGTTCCATCCTTTTCATCTCCTGGTTTCCCTGGGCACTGATACACTCCTCCCACCGTCATCTTGGTTCAGAAACAACCTACACTGCTCACTAGAGTCCACAGGACTGAGTGTCCTCTATGCGTCCCTCTGTTAATCATGGAAATATTAAGAGAGTTTCTATCTACTTCCTCTTGAAAACCCAAATGAAAATATTGAAGCTACATTAACTGCTGGGAGCATGAGAAACTTCATTATTTGTAGGATGTTTTGGAAGATAGAATCCAGCATTCACCACATTGGAGATACAAATAAATGGAAAATATAGATAAAAGGCTTAGAAATAAGGAGAGTAGAGTGAGAGAATCTTTGCGATATGTAAAAAGTTCAGAACTAGATTTGAAGTATTATGTGTAATATCATCACCAGGTTTAGGAAATGCCCCAAGCATTACAAT
>NW_006922885.1:143134-144522 GCF_000298275.1 Orycteropus afer afer | reverse complement strand
AAGGAACCAGCGTGGTGCTCTGACATCCCTCCGTTGTGGGTACTAAAGCCTCGAGTCCAGAGACTTCCCAACCCAAAGGTTAGGGAGAAGCAGTGATATTAAAGTCTGGCCATTCCTGACGGACACAGGCTCCTCTGAAGGGCACCTTTGCATTGATGGCCCAGATGGACTTCCTGGACCCACGTTGGACTGCACAGTAGTTGAAGAAGTCATGCCAAACCTTCCTTCCACTCTTCCAGTGATCAGACAGGCATCGTGCCTCACAGCTCCCCTGCCTTCCTGGCCTCCTCTGCCTTGTCTCTCACACATATCATCCAGACAAATGGAATCCTGTCTTGTTGGTTCCATCTTAGAGCACCCAGACTGACACATACTCTATAATAAAGTTATGATGATAGGAACATGCTAATATTGGCAAATATAAAAACTTCATACCACCCATGAATTAGGTGACTTTGATGAACTGGTGACAATGAAAGGAGACTAGGAGAGAATGCAACACTATCCCAGAGCTACCCTGACCCACACACTCTTATGTGAGGAGGAGGGTCAGATGTGAACCTCATTCTGCTTTTGTGTGTCACTGACAGTCACCTAGCCACTTGCTTGGCTCTACCCTGAATGCCAAAGTGTGTCCTAACTGGGAGACCCCACTGCAGTCTCTGCCCTGAGTCTGAACTTTCAGGGGGGATCACCGGGCCTGCCTCCCAAGATATCACTGACTGGATTCAAACTGCCAGCCTTGGAGCTGGTCATCAGCCCCTAACCATTAATGATGCCCAGTGACTCCATCTGCCCTACGTCTGATTGGAAGATACTCCCAGACTTCCCTGAGCTTCATCAGAGCTTTGATGCTGGGCATCCAGACAGAGTCATTTCCACCCACAAGGGACAGACTTCTTTTCTGTCTGTGAGGATGCTTCCTTCTGTTACAACTTTTTAATTCAGAGATATCAGGGGGAGGCAGAGAATCATAAAAATAGAGAGATTCCCTAGGGGAAATGTGAGATGAAGAATCCCAAGACAACAGCAGGAAACCAGCCATTAACCTTCCTCTGCACCTGCTCTTGGGTCTGAATACAGAGTTTGGTGGGTCTGGAGCACCCCCTGCTTCCCGGCCCTATGTCTGCAGGTGTGGTTTATGTCTGGGCTCACACTGCCTTCCCCTCAATGTGTCTCACACACACACACAGTAATACACGCCAGTGTCCTCAACTTTCAGATTGTCCATTTGTAGATACAGCTTGATCTTGGTGTTGTCTCTGGAGATGGTAAATCTACCCTTCACGGAGTCTCCGTAGTTCTTAGTACTACTACCAGGGTTAATTCCTCCAACCCAGTACAGCCCCTGTCCTGGGGCCTGGCGGACCCAGTTCATCCAGGAGCTA
>NW_006922885.1:113827-114838 GCF_000298275.1 Orycteropus afer afer | reverse complement strand
AATTCTGCATGATGCTAAATTAGATTGAGGATTAAAATATAATGAAATAATATTGAGAGCAGAAGTCTGAAAAAATCAAGGATTTAAGATTAAATTGAATCTCTGCTCTGAGTTAATCCTTGTAAGGTGAGAGAAACCAGGAAGTTACTAAGAAGAAGCAGTAATGTTTCTTGGAGAAGACATTTCTCAGGGGCAGGAAACACCAGGGTTCCAAGGAAACCTTGAACTTCCTCTGCACCTGCTCCTGATCTGGGACCTGTGTTCTGTGCATCGTGAGCGCCTCCTGCAGCCCAGCCTCCTTCCTGCAGACATGAATAGACACTTCACCAAGGAGGATAGTCAAGTGGCCTACAAACAAATGAATTAATGCTAATGATCATTAGCCATTAAAGAAATGCAAATCAAAACAACAATGAGATACCATCTTGCTCCAGCACTAGTAGCAAAGTTCTATAACACAGAAAATAACAAATGCTGGTGAGGATGTGGAGAGTTTGGGACTCTAATACACTCCTGATAAGACTGTAAAATAGTACAACCACTGTCGAAAGCAGTATGATGATTCCTGAAAAAAAATGAATTAGAAATACCATTGGAACCAGCCATCCCTTTACTAGGTATATATCCTAAAAATGTGAGAGTCATGACAAGAACAGATATATGCACACCCAAGTTCATCGCTGCACTATTTACAGTAGCCAAAAGATGGAAACAACCTAGATATTCATCAACTGAGGAATGGATAACCAACCTATGATACATACACACAATGGAATACTATGCAACCCAAAAGGATAACCTAGAATCTGCAAAACACCACATAATGTGGATGGACTTGGAGGACATTATGCTGACTTACATAAGTTAATCACAGAAGGACAGATATTGTATTAGTCCATTATTGTAAAATCAAGGAAAGGTTTATCTATGGAAGGAAATTTTCTTTGTTGGTTACCAGGGGCGGGAGGGGAGGGGAGGGAACACTGTTAGATAGGTAGAGATAAGTATTTT
>NW_006922885.1:112059-112577 GCF_000298275.1 Orycteropus afer afer | reverse complement strand
CACTCAAAATCTCAAAGTAAGTGGCAGCACTATATTGACAGAGAACTTCCAGAAATGTAAGGTGGATTCAGAAGAGGAGGTGGAATGAGGGATATCATTGCTGATGTCAGATGGATCATGGCTGAAAGCAGAAAATAACAGAAGGATGTTTTCTTGTTTTTATAGACTATGCAAAAACATTTGATTATGTGGATTATAACAAATTATGCATAACATTGAGAATAATGGGAATTCCAGAACACTTAAATGTGCTCATTAAGAACCTCTGCATAAGCCAGGAGGCTGTTGTTCAAACAGAACCAGGGGATACTGCATGATTTAAATCAGGAAGGGAGTGTGACAGGGTTTTATCCTTTCACAGAATTATTCAGTCCACATGCTGAGCAGATAGTATCTTATGAGTTGCCATCAAGTCTATTGCAACTCATATTCTGACTCAACAGAGACCCCATATGCGAAGAGTAGAACTACTTCTCAAGGCTCTCAAAGCTGTGACCTTGCAGAAGCAGATTCAATTA
>NW_006922885.1:109267-110639 GCF_000298275.1 Orycteropus afer afer | reverse complement strand
TATTTCCGTAGTGATACTGCCTCAGAAACCCAAGGAGGCATCGCTGTGAGTCAGGTCTGACTCGATGGCACATAACAACAGCATGCAGACATAGATTATATATATGCTAATAAATTCACTGCTGTTGAGTTGATTTGACTCATAGCGACCCCTCTTTGGGTTTCCGAGGTGGGAACTTTATGGAAGTAGATCATCCAATCTTCCTTCTGAGGAGTGGCTGGTGGATTTGAACCACTGGCCTTCTGGTTAACAGTAAAATACCTTAGACACTAAGGCACCAGAGCTCCTATATATGCTAATAACAGATTATATCATTATGTATTTATGTATATTAGTGTATATATGTAATATATATCTGCTATTAGCATAACTATACACTTGTGGTATATAAGTGCTGGCGTAGTGGTTAAGACATTTGGCTGCTAAATGAAGGGTCTGTGGTTTATACCCACCAACCTCTCCACAGAAGGAACATGAGGGAGTCTGCTTCCAGAAAGACTTACAGCCTTGGGAACTCAATTGGGTTTCCTACATGTTGAAATTAAATCAATGACAATGACAATGAATTTATAAACTAATAACAGATTATATTGTGATGCATGTAGTCTACATGTATGTATATTAGTATATATGTTATGAATTTGTATATATCAATAAAATATTATTTCACTAAGTGTACATTATATTATACATTATTCAGCATTAGAAGTATGACCAGTGTATGTATCCTGCACAATTTCAGTCTATTTTGGCAATGCTACTGTCAATCACGCAGGGGAGTGGTTACTCCTTCCATACATACAACGAAGTACAAGATTGATTTTTGTGTGATTTAAATCCCCTGAGGGGCTCTGGTGGCACAGTGGTTAAAGTATGTGCCTGTTAAACCAAAGTTTGGCGGGACAAACCCACCAGTCACTCAACTTCAGAAAGGTGAGGCAATATGCTTCTGTCAACATTTACAGACTTGGAAACCCTGTAGGGCAGTTCTACTCTGTCCTGGGGGGTGGCTCTGAGATGGAATCAACTCGAGGACAGTGGGGTTGCTGTTGGTTTAAATCCCCTGAGCCTTTCCAGGCTGTTCACTAAGTTTCATAATTTCAGACACACATTGAAAAATATGCCACCTTAGGCCTGTATACAAGGAACTCTACCGGTGTGCTGGTTAAGGTGTTTGGCTGCTAACCAATGGGTCAAGTGTTTGAGGTCACAAGCTGCTCTGAAGAAGAAAGATGAGGCAGTCTGCTTCTGTAAAGACTGGCAGCCTTGGAAATCCGATGAGGGTCACTATAAGTCAGGATCAACTCGATGGCACTGAGTTTGTTTTCAGTTTGAGCCCAGTATACAGTCCCATCCTTTTGAACAAGAAAAA
>NW_006922885.1:100224-107313 GCF_000298275.1 Orycteropus afer afer | reverse complement strand
ATTCAAATCCTGGAGTAAGAAGTTCCTTAGCTAAGGCAAACACCACAGCCAGTTTCTCTGAAAGGAAATGCCAACCTCTGTTTGTGTAGCTATAATGCACTGATTATGACATACATCTAATATTGATGCTCTCTGGTGTGGAACACCTGAACAGTGTACACTACTCAATTTCAGCCTCTTTGTGGAATCCTCCTTTCAGTCGTGGAGGGTGTGGTTATTCCTTCCGTGTGAACAACAAATAAGAAGATTGAGTTAGGTGGATTTAAGTTCCCTGAGCTTTCTTGGGACATTCATCAACTTTTGGAAGTTCACACACACATTGAGATATATGCTCCATATTAGAGCCATCATTTCCTGACATCTTACCTCCTGGAATGGATGAACTTTGATCAATTGTATTTTAGCACAGTAACTCTGTGTTACTTCCATTTTATTTTGATACCTTCTTCATTGTTTAATATTTTGTACCTAGAATTTTTCAATATTGCAAATTGAAGTCTGTATTTTTCTTTAGTTCTTTCAGCTCGACAATGATGATAAAGAAACAAGAAAACTACATGAATTATGGTTGATAGGTCAGGAGACAAAAGGAAGTAAAGTGTAGCAGGAAGGAGTAACCAATGAAACAGGATGAACCTCCAATCCAGTATCTCTTACATTCCTTAATACTTTAATCTACTAATGTTTACAGGTATTGGTTCCTGCCCTAGCTTCCCAGTCAGACACCAAATATGATCTGTTATTACCTCATCTTTGTGAGACATGTCTTCCTGTACGTTTAGGTACAAAAAATGCCTCAAAAGACCAACTTATAATGAGGACTGTACAAATGATTGGGAGTTCTGGTAGCATAGTGCCTGAGGTTCAAACCCACCAGCCACTCCTCAAATGGAAATTAGGGCTATCTACTTCTGTAGTGTTACTGCCTTGGACAGCCAAGGAAGGGTCTATCTTTGTTTTGTCCTACTCAGCAGCACATAACAACAACCACATTACAAACACATTTTGAAGATTGGGGTCAAAAGGGAAACTGCTTTATAAGCTCAAGAGGAAGCTGAAGTTCCTCAGAGGACTCTTGACCTTCTTTCTACACCTGAAAGTACATTTGGCCTGAGCTCCCAAGACTAAACCATTCCAGCCTCCTGGTGCCTCCTGCTGGGGAAGGTTAGTTACACTCTCTCATGTGTGTGCCTGTCACACTGGAATCTACAGCCATATACTCGTGTCTCAGCCTGCATATCTGCAGATACATTTTCTTGGCTTTGTCTATGGAGATGGTGAATTAATCTTTCAAACTAGTATGTCTTAGTATGTCCATCTGGACTAATCCCAGCCACCCGCTGTAGCCCCTTTCCTGGGACCTGATGGAACACATTAATCAAATAGCTGCTGGAGATGAATCCAGAGACTGCACACAAGAGTCTCAGGGAAACCCTCACCCAGGCTCTGGGGAATCTCCCCCAGACTCCACCAGCTGTATTTCATGATGGACACCTGAAAATGTAGACGTGCATCGTTGAAAACATCTATACCTCTCTCTCTCTCTCTCTTTCTCTCTCTGTCTTTATGTCTGTCATTGCCAAATAAATACTCTTAGTTATGTAGATGATTGCCTTGTATAATGCTAAGAAGAAAATCATATCCCAACTCAGGCCTCAGGCTCCATAGTGGGGGTCCTACTTCTTTCCTGACTTGAGAGTGGGCTGGTATTAGACAGTAGTAGCCTGGGCTTTCCTTATAGTCACACGGTTTTGAGCTGGGCTGATTTTCATATGCAGAGGAAGCAGACTCTGTCAGATTCATTGGCTTCACTGGTATACCTCAGAAAAATCTTGCTGTGAGGTATGAGGCTTGGTGAAATCATTGCATTTCCGGACAGATCCGGAAAAATTCTTCGTGACCAGGAATGTGATGTCATTCCTCTTCAATTTGCCATTCCTTCCACAGTAGATCATATGATTGCCGGATTCAAAACGTCCAATCATTTCCGCTCTCAAGTGGCTAAGAATATTGATCCTTATGTTTTTCATTTCGTTTCTGACAACTTTCAACTTTCCTAGATTCATACTTTGTACATTTCCCATTTTGTGTATTACTGGGTGTTTCAGATGTTTCTTCCCATTTTGAGTTATGTCCCATCAGCAAATGAAGGTCCAAAAGGTTTTACTCCATAGTCATCATTAAGATCAACTCTAGTGTGAGGAGGCAACACTTCCCCAGTCAAATTTTGAGTACCTTCCAACGTGAGGGGCTTATCTTCATACACTATATCAGACAGTGATTCATGCCTGTTCATAAAGTTTTCCAGTAAAATATTAAAAAGTAAAAGTATTTCACTGCTGTTCATAAGCTTTTCACTATCTAATATTTTCAGAAGTGAATTACTCCATTCTTCTTCCCATTCTGTCTTGGTCTGGAAGCTCCATTTAAACCCACCCACCATGAGTTATCCTGCTGGTATGAAACATTGGTGAGATAGTGTCCATATCCAAAGCACCACACCAACCTCCACAGTATGACAAACTAAGAGATGAGTGATGACATCACTGCACAATGATAAGGAAATAGCAGTCTTGCAAAATATGTGTGCAGAAAAGAGCCTAAAGGGCTTCTGCTCCTCTATGGACAGGAAAAGATTCATATGACCTTCTAGGACCACTGCAGTCACCTCCACCATGTCCACATCATCCTTTTCCATCCCAGGAGCAGGAAATGAAGCAGTGGCTACTAGTGCAAAGGGGGATACGGAAGGAGAGATCATCTTCTCCTCACCACATAGGAGTCAGGAGATGCCCTATCAGGTCCCAGATTCGACCCAGGCAAGGTCATATCATAAGCATAGCCATCCACATGGAGCTTCAATGCAATATCCTCTTTGACAAGACCCTGATGCATGCAGTAAGAGTAGTAGGAGTAAGAGTGCATGTGCCATATACCACATCTGACTTTAAAATTGGAAGAATTACAATCCCGGATACAGAGAGGACACTATTAATATGTATGAATTGTTTGTTTCTTTAACTCTTTTGAGCCATGTTTGATAGACTGTAAGTATATTTTTAAGAGTTATTTATTTATTTGACTTTGTTAACCACTGAAGATTGGAGGATTGTTGTTATGTGCCACTGAGTCAGACCTGACTCATAGCGACCGTTCCTTGGGTTGCCAAGGCGATATCACTACAGAAGTAGATTTCCCAACCTTCCTTCCGAGGAGTGGCTGGTGGGTTTGAACCGCCAGCCTTCTGGTTAGCAGTCAAGTGCCTTACGCACTATGCTACCAGAGCTCCCATGCTTGCATTAGCATATATAAATTATGTAAGAGCCAAGAGATCGGTGATCTTGCTGAACTAGAGAGAAAGAAAGAAAATAGGGGAAAAATTACCTCCTGATCAGTTCTGTGTACAATGTGCACACAACTGTGTGAGGAGGAGGGTCAAAGGGGAGCCTCATTCAGCTTTTGTATGTTACTGACCCCGACCTACACTCCTCTTGGCTCCAGGCTGCATCCCAAATAGTGTGCTAGCTGGAGAATCCCACTGAGGTCTCTGCGTGGATCATGACCCTTCAGAGACAGATCCCCAGGTGTCCATGCCAAGGCTTCACGGGGTGGGTTTGAACCACCATCTTTCAGCTAGTAGTCGAGCACTTAAGTATTTGTGCCATCCAGGACCCCATCTGTCATGATCGTCATTGACAAAGACTCCCCAGGTTTACCTGAACTCCATCAGAGCTCTCATGTTGGGATCCCCAGGCAGAGTTACCTTCCCTCTGGAAGAGACAGGCTGCTGTTTCTGCCTGTGAGACTGCTTCCTCCTGTTACAACTTTCCAATTCAGAGACATCAGGGAGAGGCAGAGAGTCACGCATAGAGTGCACTCCCTGGGGAAACTGTGAGATGGAGTTTTATTCCTAGACTCAACAGGAAACCAGCCCTTAACCTCCATCTGCACCTGCTCATGGGCCTGAATCTTGTTCTCAGTGGATCCTGAGTGTCCTGTAGCACCAACTTTTCCCTGTGTTGGGCCTAGGTTATGAAGGTGTTATTTGGTGCAAGGAATATGCCAACACACGACAATGCAAGTGCAAGAAGGAGAGTTTATTTGCTCTCTCGAGTTAGGGTCCCTGCTCTCACAAATTCAGTGGCTTGAGTAAAAGAACTCATGCTCCTTTACTATCACAATTTTATAGGAAAATATGGGGTGCAGTAGCACCAGGGAAAAGGGGTACAGATGATTGGTTGTTGCTAAGGGGTTTACAGCAGGGATCTGAGATGGGGGGCGTGTTGGAATCCCCCGGCTCCAAAGTCTACTTAGGGAATTATTATCTAGGGAGGATGCAGAACTCCCACAGGGAGACTTCGGAAGCCAGGTAAATCTCTGATACGTGCTGAGTCCGGAGGAAATCTCTGATACCTGCTGAGTCCAGAGGTTAGATAAAGGCCCTGAGGAGTGTTAGAATCTCCAGCATTAAAAGACTTGTTAGAATCCCTGACACTAAAGGGTTTCTGGTTAAAGATTTCCCTGGAGGCTATTAGGACTCCGGCCTCAGCTCCACATTTCCCGCTTTTTTGTTATGCACATGAGGAATCATTCTCTTGTATTACAGGAGATAAGGACTGATATTTTTGCTTCAAGACTATAAGTTGTACAGTATTAACTCGATCTTTCACAAAGTTGACTAATCTGTTTAAAACACAAGGACTAACTGTAAGTAAAACTAGTCCCATAATGACTGGTTCTGTGAGAGTAGACAACAGAGATGTTAGTTAAGGAGAGGAATTAAATTAATTTTTATGCTATCTTTGGTTTTGGGCACATTTTCTTTCGGGGACATGTGTCTCTTTCAGCAGTAGAGACAGTTCTGCTTCTAGGAGGCTTCTTTTTGAGCTCAGAAGGGTGGTCAAACTAGTTAATTACAGTATCAGAACTCTAAGCACCTGAGAGAGTAGGCACTTCTCAGAACATTGTTTTGTGCTACTCTTAACAGAAATTGTCTCCAGGCGGACAATTTTTTAGCAATCAGGAGTTTTTCAGTTGCTTGTAGAAAATTTCACTTTGGAGTTTATAAAGATTTATGGGTGGCAAAGTTACACTAAGTAATTTACTATACTGCAGGCTACCCCTTGGCTTTTCTAGCTATTACTTTCAAAATTCACATCCCTTTTATCTATCAGTTTAAGAATAACCACATTTATGGAAATATGTAAGCCAGCTACTTCATGCCTTTATCTCTCCCCATTTTAAATAGCTAATTTCTAATTTGCCCATCTCTATCAAACCAGTACTCTGAGGAAGCATGGTCCTTTCTCTCTGGAGAATCTTCTGTTCTGCTTAGAAACTTCAGGTTTGTGGATCCATAAACAAGCAAAGTCCAGCTTAGCACAAGCTATTAAATTGCAGTAACTTAACACCATCTGTGTTAATCATCTTCTTCTAGCTATCCCAGCTAGGTCATGGGTACTAGCTGCCAAGTTTGGGAGTTACATTCTGCTTTTCACTTCAGACTAGCTAGCACCTTCTGTCACATCTTCAGTCCTCAGGGACTATTTCAATGCTCATAGGCTCACAATTCATTGTACTTCAGACCAGCTAGCCCTTCTTCTTATCTCCAGCTCCTGGGCTTTCTTTGTGCAGGTAGGACAGGTCCAGCTGGGTGAAGTGCACAAAGTGCTGGTTTAACTTGATGAACTTGAGGTGTTGGTCAAAGAACTGTCCATGGCTGACACTCTTGTGGCTAAAGGTTATCGTTCTCGAGATTTCAGACTGCACACAGGCCTGTCCCTGTTGTTGCTCTGGCCTGTGCATTCAATCATTTCAGAAGACCTTGGGCTACTTGGGTTCTAATTCAGCTCAGAGTTTAGCTATGAGTAGCTAACCCAGGTCTGGGAAAAAGTCCATGTGGCAGAGAAGTTCAGGTTTGTTAGAGTCTACCATCTGTTCTTTGTCATTGTTATTCCAGGCAGACACACACCAGAGTGAGGGGTCAGCTCTCAGCATTGGGTAGGTGGTTTGAGAGTACTCAAAGAAATCTGGTGCTACTTCCAAGTCATCTTCGATGATCACAGCTGCTGAGAACTTGAACCTGTGGAAGATCTGGTCCAGAGTCAAGTGATAATGCTGCATAATTTTATAGTAGTTCTGGAATTTGTGGTGGTCGGGTGGCACAGCAACATGGCTCAGGTCAGGTTTCTGGATGTGCATGATGGTGCTGCTATAGGAGGCAATGACCTGGGCTGTCTCCTCATGCCCACAGTCCTGGTTGACAATGATGGGGCACAGGCACATGTGGTGGGGCAGGGGGGCCTGCAGTGGGCACTCTCAACTGCTGCTTCCACTGAGCAGGGTGCTCCTTAACCTGCTGCAACAATCCCCGCTGATGTTCCAACTCCATTTTGGCGTTCTGGGCCAGGTTGATCACTTCACGGGTGAGGCTTGTGGGGTCGTCATCAAGAGAACTGTCTGAGGGAGGCCTGCCAGGTGCTGGGTGTGTCCAGAAGAAGAGAAGGAGCAGGGAATTCCAGGCTACAAAGAGGATAGTGCCCCACAGCACAATCTCTGCAGACTGCTTCTTCAGCATCCTTGTCTTAGGTCAAAGAGTACTAAGTTCAGCTTGTTTTTTCTTTGCTGCACTTCCCCCATTTCCACTCAGGTGGATCCAGGTGGTTACAAGCAAGTAACATACAAGTTTACTATTCACTGGCTTCCTTTAACTTTCAGTCCTGGGAGGGGTTTTTCTCATGGACTATGACTTTTCTGCTTTGATGGACCCAAAGTTTATCTGCTTGCTCCAAATGCAAAAAGTTAAACAGTCATTTTTTTCTTCAGGTCTTCTCTTCACATGTAAATTTTCCCTTCCCTCAGCAGTACTGGGTGAGGCTCAGGTTTCCCACTTAGGTTCTATATGGGTTCTACAGGGCTTAAAACAAAAGTTTGTGTTTCTTCTGGGCAAATTCTATTTCCCCTTTTATTATATCCAATTAAGTATTGGCTGAAGGTGGACTTACACACTTTTAATTGTATAATTCATGTATGCAGAGAAATCATTTGTAATGATCTATTTACAATCTTTTCCAATTTTCATTTCTACTC
>NW_006922885.1:95103-96691 GCF_000298275.1 Orycteropus afer afer | reverse complement strand
TTTAAGAAAACACAGAACAAATAAAAGAGAGTGGCCACACAACAAGAGACACCAGAACAGACAGCACAAATATCTGACACCCAGAAGAGATCTCGTTCCAGCACCACAGATTGGAGGGGCCTCTCCCCTCCCCTGAAGTAGGCTGCTCTTACCAAAAGCGCCCACTGCCTGCCTGTGAGTTGAGGAAGGGCTCCTTTCCCCACTCATCCGGCGCATCTGCCGGTTTCCTGATCCGGCACGTCTGCTGGTCCCTGTACCCTTGGATTGGTTCCCTACGCAAGAGATTGATCCCAATCCTGCCAGCTCCAGTTCCTGAACCCCACTCCCCTTCTGTCGGGGGCAAGTTTCCAGCTCCGAATTTTTCTCCTTCCCGGCCCATGCACGAAATGTTGGGCCCAGGTTATGAAGGAGTTGTTTGGCATGAGGAATATGCCAACACACGACAATGCAAGTGCAAGAAGGAGAGTTTATTTGCTAGCTCGAGTTAGGGTCCCTGCTCTCACAAATTCAGTGGCTTGAGCAAAAGACCTCGTGCTCCTTTACTATCACAATTTTATAGGAAAATATGGGGTGCAGTAGCACCAGGGAAAAGGGGTACAGATGACTGGTAGTTGCTAAGGGGTTTACGGCAGGGATCTGAGATGTTGGGGGGTATGTTGGAATTCCCTGGCTTCAAAGTCTACTTAGGGAATTATTATTTAGGGAGGATGCAGAACCCTAATATGTGGGAGAATTCAGGAGCCAGGTAAATCTCTGATACGTGCTGAGTCCGGAGGAAATCTCTGATACCTGCTGAGTCCGGAGGTTAGATAAAGGCCCTGAGGAGTGTTAGAATCTCCAGCATTAAAAGACTTGTTAGAATCCCTGACACTAAAGGGTTTCTGGTTAAAGATTTCCCTGGAGGCTATTAGGACTCCGGCCTCAGCTCCACACCTGAAGAGGAGGTTTCTGTCTGGGCTCACACTGACTTCCCCTCACTGTGTCTCTCACAAAGTAATATACCACAGTGTCCTCAACTTTCAGGTTGTTCATTTGCAGATACAGTGTGTTCTTGGCGTTGTCTCTGGAGATGGTGAATCGACCCTTCACGGAATCTCCATAGTTCTTAGTACCACTATCAGGGTTAATTCGTGCAACCCAGTACAGCCCCTGCCCTGGAGCCTGTCGAATCCAGTGCATCCAGTTGCTACTGAAGGTGAATCCAGAGGCTGCACAGAGAGTCTCAGGGACCCCCCAGGCTGACTCAGGCCTCCCCAGACTCCACCAGCTGCTCCTCACACTGGACACCTGCAAACACAGAGACATCCTGGTCAGGAAACCCCCACACATGTCCACTGTTTCTCTCACTCATGCCCATTCACATGCACTTGCTTTCCATAAAATGACCTTTTAAAATAGCAACAAGAAAAATCCAGACCAGCAAAAACTCTATGGAGACTCGTGTTTGTTCAGTGTAGATCAATGAATGGGGACACCTGGAATCCTGGGGCTGAGGCTTCTCACCCAGAGCTGCAGGGTTGGGGCTGGGCTGGTTTTCATCAGCTGAGGGAGGGCTCTATTTGCATATCCTCCTCCTATATAGCAAACT
>NW_006922885.1:91741-94584 GCF_000298275.1 Orycteropus afer afer | reverse complement strand
GTGTATTTTAATAATGAGTGTGGTATATAATGTTATGTGTCAACATGTCTGGACCTGATTTTGAGTGACTGGGCAGCTAGATGTAGTTATTTCCCATCCTGAGACTGATAATCAACTCCATGGTGGAATCTACTGTAACAGCTGAGTGGCTGAGTTAGGGATGTGGTCTGCTTCCAGTACATAGGAAGCTTTAGGAATGGTCTGTAGCTTTTAACACACTTGAGTCCTGCATGTAGCTGAGTCGTTGTTCAGCAGGCTACCATGATGTCTGCCAATCTTGAGATTCTTAATGGACTTGAATCAATGGCCTTCTGTGTGGTTTGGTAATATCAGAACTGTGCCTTTTTACTTGTTGACCTTGGGTATGTCAGCCTCAGCAGCCATCAGCTGCCTGAGTGAAGAAGTCCTTCAGCTTCCGTGGACTGGCAGCAAGAGGCATAGCTAAAGCTCAAGGTTAAGGGGTTTTCATCCAGGCCCTAGAGTCTGGCACTGTGAACTCAGACTTCTAGCCTCCAAAACTGAGAAAGTAAACTCCTGTTTGTCAAAGCCATCCCATTTGTGGTGTATTCCTGTCAGAGATGCACAAGGTAACAACAACAGAATATGGCACCAAGAGAGTGGGGTGCTGGTTTGACAGATACAGATACTTAACATGTGGAAACAGGAGTGAAGTGAGTCCTCGACCCAAGACACCAGGAGTGAGACAACAGCCACAGAGCCAATAGACGGATTAGACAGCAACAGGATTTCCAGCCCATGGAGGAGAAAGCTAGATGCCACTGGATAGTTAGCTTCCTGGTGGAGTGGGTTGTCTTCAGGCATTAATGGGTAAAAGAGACTGGTGTAGAATGGAGTAGTAGGTTGGAGGGCACATGGAGCAAGAAGCTGAGTGCTTTGGGGGCAGAAAGATTCCTGGTGGAGTGGGTGGCCTTCAGCATTTATCTGTAGATGTGGAGAGACCAAGAAAATGGGAAAGAGCTGCCTCAGCCTTAACGGGTAGGACCATGGCTTTTGGGGGTGGAACCACCATGCCCCCCTAGGTTTCAATGAATCAGACCTTCACCAGCTTGGTTCTGGAGTATGAAGCTGCTTGTTCATGTGGCCAGTGGGATGTGGCCATAGCTGCTGTCCAAAAGTGAGGAGGCTTGGCTGCCATGCCCAAGAGGTAGAGGAATGGGGCATTCCAGGACAGGGCGGTAAGGTCACCCCTGAGATGAACTAGGGAACTGGAGCCAGCCAGTGAAGGAAATCTGTAGGGGAGCCAGGTTGATGAGGGGTGGAGTTGTGGTAGTTAAGGTTATGTGTCACCTTGGCTGGGCCTGGTTTTGAGTGGCTGGACAGCTGGATGTAGTATTCCCAATGATGAGACTGGTAATAAACTCCATGGTGGAATCTACTGTGAGCAGCTTAGTGTGTGCCATTAGGGTGTGGTCTGTTCCCACTATATAAGGAGAAGCTATAGGAATGATATGTAGCTTTTTGCAAGCTTGAATCCTGTATGTAGCTGAGTTGTTGTTCAGCTGCCTGTCAGGTTATCTGGCAATCTGAGGACTCTTAATGGACTTGAATCAATGGTCTGCCATGTGATTTGCTAATATGAGGATTGTGCCTTTTTACTTACCAACCTTGGGTTTGTAGGTCTCAGCAGCTAGCATCTGCCTGAGGGAAGAAGGCCTTTAGCTTCAGTGGGCCGGGGGCAAGAGGCAGAGCTGAAGCCCAAGGTCGAGGGCTTTCACCCAACCGCTGGAGCCAGGCACATTGAATGTGGACATCTCCACTGCAAAACTGTGAGAAAAATAAAGTCCTGTTTGTGAAAGTCATCCCATTTTTGGTATTTTCTGTTGGAGCAGCACAAGATAACCACAACAGTGAGTAACAGCAATAGTCAGTGTGTACATAAACCTCAGTACTCTGGTCACACAGTCGTTAACACACCTGGCTGTCTACTCTGGTAAAGATTTACAGCCTTGGGAACTTAAGAGGCAGTTCTACCCTGTTTGATAGGGTCATTAACATTCAGAATTGATCCCATAGCTGTGGGTATTGGTTTCGGCATATACCCCAGTTCACTCCTTTATTCATCTTTCATGAGTGGGCATTGTTTCCATTTTCTATATTTTTAAAGGCAACCTTCCACCCCACTTGGAGATGTTGTTGTGGCTGTTGTTGTTGTTGTCAGGTGCCCTGGAGTCAAATCCAGCTCCTAGTGACCTTATGTCCAACAGAACAAAACACTCCTCCGTCCCCTACCAGCCCCATGATCCTTGCTATTTGGAGCCCATCCTTGCAGCCACTGTGTCAGTCCACCTTGTTGAGGGCCTTCCCCTTTGTCGTTGATCTTCCACTTTGTTGTTGGTGTTGTTAGGTGTCATCGAGTCAACCCACAGATACCTTACATACAACAGAACGAACATGGCCCTGCCCCGTGCCAGCCTCACAGTTCCTCCTCCACCTGAACCCACAGTTGCTGCTACTGTGTCAATCCGTCTCACTGAGGGCCTTCTCCTTTTACACTGACCCTCTGCTTTCCCAGGGATGATAGCCTTCTCCAGGTAATGGTCCTTTCTGTCAACATGAATGAAGTAGGTGACACTAAGTCTGGCCATTCTCACTTCCAAGGAACGTTCAGGCTGCACTTCTTCCAGGACAGATTTATTAGTTCTTTTAGCATTCCATGGTATTTTCAGTGTTCTTCACCAACACCACAACTCAAAAACATCAAATCTTCTTTGGTCTTCCTTATTCATTGTCCAGGTCTCACATGCATATGAGGTGATTGGAAATACCATGGCTTGGGTTATGTGCATGTTAGTCTACAAGAAGACATCTTTACTCTTCAGCAC
>NW_006922885.1:67957-71228 GCF_000298275.1 Orycteropus afer afer | reverse complement strand
TCAACACAAAAAACAAATGATATCTGACCGAAATGTCAGTGGTGCTGAGTTTCAAGAACCTTGATATGAACCATGTTGTTGTTGTTGTTATGTGCCATAGAACAGGTCAACCTTCATAGAAATGTACACACTCAGAGGGTGATGAATCTGTGTGTAATTTATCCTTCAGCAGAACTGGAACAAATGCCACAAACTTTGTCTTCTGATCAGTCAGAGGCAAAGAGATACACATTCTTCCCTTGATGTTACAGGGTTGTGGACGATGAGTGACCTGGGCGTAGATCTAATTGTGGATGGCGTGACCAACGGAGAGTCTAAGAGAGAGGATGGTGGGGGTGGGGATCAGGAGAGTGCAGGGACCATAGGAACTGGACGTCACTCTGTCTGTGCTCAGCCTGAAGTTCACTGAACACAAGACTGACTGATGCTGGTTCTCTTGCTCTTCACTCATTGTGAATGGATTCTCAGTCTTGGGTTGACAGTGATGCACACTCTGTAGATGTTGCTGCTTTGACCCATAGGGTGTGGTTCACTGTGTTCAGACCCCTGGTGTCTATGACTGTGTACACATCAGGACACTGCAAGGGTATCTGCAGTACTGAACACAATCTTAAATTATGTAGCTGAATTCTGGGTGAGAACGTGATTCAGGTTGCTTTTTATTTTTGTTAATTAATTAACTAATTAATTTTATTCTACAACAGTAGAAAATATTCTTGTTTCTTTATTTTTCCAAATACATTTTGAAAGAGGTTTTTTTTTTTTTTTTCCACTTTGATAATATCCAAAAATGTATGTTGCAAAGTTGATTGATATTGCATTATATGTGTGGGTCAAATTCAGAAGTTACAGTTTAAGAGACTGAATTATTTTCTCAAGAAACATGATACATGATTCCATTTGTTTGCATGCATTTTCAATTTTTTTCTAAGTAATATTTGGAAATTGCAAACGTCAACTTTACTGCAGTTTCACACTGATCCCTACTGTATATACATATATACATATATACATATATATATATATATATATATATATATACATATATATATTTGAAACTTTTACAAGTGCTTGGGCACTCCCATTCTCATCACCTCCATGTGTGATGACACAATACCCTTGGCCCTGAGTGGCTTATTCTCCAGGTCCCCTCACATGGTAGCCTTCCACTCTCAGCTTTGAGCAATGGTCCCATTCTCTGGTTCTCAGCTATGGAGAACAAAGTCTCTCTATCTCATTTGTTATCAAATCATCTTTGTCCACCTGAGCAGCAGTCCCACTCTGTAGAAAGGGAGGAAGCTCTGGTTTCACACATTGGAAAACGTTGTATGTCATTGAGTCAATTCCTACTCATAGCGACCCATATAACAGAGTAATCTCGTCCTAGTGGGTTTCTTCAGCCATAATCTTTATGGGAATAAATTAGTAGTTCATTTCTCCAGTGGAGCTGTTGGAGGCTTTGGACCTCCAAACATTCAGTTGGTAGCAGGATGATCAGCCATCGTATCACCAGGACTCCTCTTTGAGTCCTAGAAGACATTTTTTTCCACCCTTTAACATAGAAGTAGAACTGGCCACCATGGCCCCTCCCACAAGTCTGCTGATCTCTATGATGCTGGAGGCTATGCCACTGGTGTTTCAAATGCCAGGAGGGTTACCCATGGTGAACGCATTTCAGAGGAGCTTCCAGACTAAGACAGACTGTGAAGAAGGAAGAGGCCATCTATTTTTGGAATAATTGGCTATTGAAAACCTTATGAATAGGAGTGAGATCCTGGCTGATATATTATTGGAAAACTTTATGAATAGCCCTTAAACATTGTCTGAAATAGTGCCTGAAGATGAGCTCATTAGGTCAGAAAGTACTCAAAACAGAACTGGGGAAGAGGTGCATCCTTAGAGTAGAGCCAACCTTAATGAGCTGGATGGAGTAAAGCTTTCAGGACCTCTATTTGATGATGTGGTACTACTCAGTATTAGAAGAAACAGCCACAAACAACTATTTATAATAAGAACAAGGAAAGTATGAAGGATGAAACTAGGGAAATTGGAAGTTGTAAAAAATTAAATGGAACATGTAAAGATCTATATCCTATGCATTACTGAGCAGAAATTGACTGGTTTGGCCATTTTGAATTAGACAACCATATGATCTACTATACTGAGAATGACAAATTGAAGAGGAATGATGTGGCATTCATTGTCACAAAACTTGGTCAAGATCTATACTTAAGTACAATGTTGTCAATGATAAGATAATATCCATATGCACACAGAGAAGACCAATTAATACTACTATTATTAAAATTTATGCACCAACCTCCAAAACAATGATGAAGAAATGGAACTTTTATATCAACTTCTGCTGTCTAAAATGGACCAAACATGAAATTGAGATATGTTGATTACCACTGGTGCCTAGGATGCCAAAGCTGGAAACAAAGAAGAATCCCTGGCAGTTGGAAAATTTGGCCTTGGTGATAGAAATAATGTTGGAGATCATGACAGAATTTCCACATGACAGACTTTTGCAAGACCAATGATTTATTCATTGCTAGCACCATTTTTCAAAAACCTAAATGGTGGCTATATACATGGACTTCTAAAATTGGAGTACATAGCAATCAGGTCGACTGCATCTGTGGAAAGAGGTGATGGAGAAGCTCAATGTCTTCAGCCAAAACAAGGGCAGGAGCTGTACGTGGAAGAGACCATTAACTGCTCATATGCAAGTTCAAGTTGAGGCTGAGACAATTAAAACAAGTCCACAAAAGCCAAAATAAGACATTGATTATATCCTTCCAGAATTTAGAGAGAGACAAAAGAAGAGATTTGATACATTGAACACCATTGTGTAAAAACTAGAGGAATTGTGGGATGGCATCAAGAACATCATCCATGAAGAAAGCAAAAGCTCACTAAAAAGAAAAGAAAGAAAGTCCAAAATGGATGTCAGAAGAGATTCTGAAACATGCTCTGGATCAGAGAGTAGCTAAAACAAATGGAAGAAATGATAACATAAAAGAGCTGAAGAAATATTTTGAAGAGCAGCTGGAGAAGACAAAGTGAATTGTAATGAAATGTCCAAAGACTTGGGGTTAGAAAACCAAAAGTGAAGAAGATGCTCAACTTTTCTCAAGTTGAAGGAATTGAAGAAAACAATCAAGCCTCAAGTTGTAATATTGAAAGATTCTATAGGCAATATATTGAATAATGCAGGAAACATCAAAAGAAGATGGAAGGAATACAGGGAGTCACTCTATCAAAAAGT
>NW_006922885.1:61365-66410 GCF_000298275.1 Orycteropus afer afer | reverse complement strand
GCCTCTTATGCATGTGAGAGCTGGACAATGAATAAGGACAAATGAAGAAGAGTTGATGCTTTTGAGTTATAGTGCTCACGAGGAATACTGACAGTACCATGGACTGCTAAAAGAATGAACAGATCTGTCATAGAGGAAGTGCAGCTGGAATGGTCCTCGGAAGTGAGAATGGCCAGACTCTGTCTCACCTACTTTGGTCATGTTATCATAAGGGACCATTCCCTACAGAAGGGCATAATGCTTAGTAAAGTGGAGGGTCAGTGAAAATGGGGAAGGCCAACTTGGAGATGGACTGACACGGTGGGGCAACCTTGGGCTCAGGTACACCAAGGATTTTGAGGCTGGCACAGGACCAGACAATGTTCCCTTCTATTGTACATATGGTGTCTATGAGTCAAAGCTGACTTGACAGCACCTTAACATCATCAACAACAACAACAAACACAGTAGAGAACTAAGCCAGGTAATTTGCATTTTTAATAGCCCTTAGAAGAGGAAAGAAAGAAAAAGTGGTGGTTAGCAAGTTTTTGGCACTAGCATTACAGAAAGACAGCTCCATTCACTCTAAGTGGACTCATACTGTACTTAGTGCCATTTACAAGCCTTGGCTAAATATGTGCCTGCTGTGAAAGTGGAAATGAGACAGTCACGGTGACTCCAAGTTTCTGTAGAGGTGATATAAGGCATAGTGACAAATGTTCCTAAGATGGTCTTCCACCAACTTGTGCTTCAGTACATAACCCTGGACACTTTGGTGACACCCGGTGTGTGCTTCCGAGGGCTTGTCTTGGAATGTCACACAGGACTCCAGCATGTCCAGTGTTTGGTGACTTCTCATACAAATGCCCATGATGCAAGTATTTGCACCCACAGCTCAGAAAACATTTCACATCAAGATAAGTTTGTACCCTTCCCCTTCTGTGGAGTTTGTTTTCAGCACAGCACTGAAATAATTCTCAGGAAGTAAATTAAGTTTCCTTTGTTTCATACATCTAAATTCATAACCCCTAAAAGCAAGAAAACCTGCAGTCAATTTGCCCAGGTCATTCCCTTAGCCCACCAGTTTCCTTCTTCTCAAGGTTTCTGACACTCTCAGAATGTGGTTTGCACACTGTGTCTCTAGCACAGTAGTAGGTGGCAGTGTCTTTAGACTTCAGGTTGTTGATCTGTAGATAAGCTGTGCTGACTGAAGCATCCAGGGAGAAGACATATCTTTCCGTGAAGCCCTGGGCATATGCTGGCTTCCCAGTGTTGGTGTTGATCCAGCCCATCCACTGTAAGGCCTGGTCCGGTGCCTGCCGCACCCAATGCATACCATAGCTGGTAAAGGTGTATCCGGAGGCTCTGCAGGAGACCTTCACCAACGCTCCTGGCTTCTTCACCTCAGCCCCAGATTGCACCAGCTGTATCTGGGAGTGGGCACCTTTGAAGAAGTAAAGGGAAGTGTGGGGGCCCTGGAGCTGCCTCAGCATCCTGCGCAGACCTGGGTTTTGGGGGCTTCTTACCTACAGCACCTGCCAACAGCAAAAGGAGCCTCCACACCCACACCATGATGTGTGGGCTCTGATATCAGTGGTTTCTGTGCAACCTATAAGGCTATTCCGTTGCTCAATGGTGTTTCCATGGAGAGAACTTCAGCTTTCAACTCTAAGGCCACTTTGTATTTGCATATGAGTCAGGTTCTCGGGAGGCTCATCCTGGGTCTGGGGTCAGGTATAAATAACATGATGCCCTGGAGAACCCAAGTGATCCCTAGACAACCCCACACCTGGAAAGACCAGCTTACAACTTTTGGGTGTAGGATGCCCAGAATTTTGATTGGTAATTGTGAGAGTACATCAGCCAAGGAGGCTGACTGATGGTGTTGTCTAGGTATGGCCATCCCCCTTCACAGACTGTCCCCATGATCACATGGTTCCCTCTTCTGACTTCACAGAGCACAACACACATGGTTCTGGAAATGCCACAAAAGCAGCTTCTCAAAACCTACTGTTGGCTGCTCACTGTTGTCACCCCTCTGTGTCTGTAACCAGGTGCTGTGATGTCACACTGTTGGGAATCCTAAAACTACCACTGGAGGTTGAACGGCAAGAATGAATGACCATGTGAACCCCATCAACCTCCTTCCAACTCTTCAGGAGATCTTTGAAATATTGGCCTGAATGGATATGTATCTATATCTGTCTGTCTGTCTATCTGTCTATCTATCTATCTATTAATTTATATTACATTGGTTTGTCCTTTAAAATATCATGAACACTTTTACTTCCATAACATCAAATACATTCTAAGACTATATGATCCATCTGACTAAACACTATAGAAGAGAAGGTAAGAATAAATGAAGGCATTTTGAAGCAACCGGTCACAGGAAATTTAATTAATGAATAAATTTATTGTCAAATGAATTCTTTGTCCTCTGAGATCCACGTGGCATTGAAGAAATAGCAAATGGTATGTTGAATGGTCATCTGTTTGAATATGTGTCAACTACCTGCTTGACACTAAACTTCTGTGTAGCTAATATTTAGTGCACACAGCATTGGGGCACCACAACTTTAACTCTTTCAAATATATTTTTACCTTACACTGAAACATGAGCTAGATAAGTGCTCATTCCCTCAATCAATCTTTAAAAATAACTGTTGTTTCTCTGATGCCAGAGGGCAATGCACACGGTCATGGAAGTGGAGTACAGGACGAAATATGGTCCTTCCTCCCAGAGGCTCTGCAGTACCCTAGACAAGGGTCACAGACCAGGAGTGAGAACGCTCTGCAGGGCACTTTGGAATCTCACAGCAAAGAGTGGGGAGGATGGAAGAGCGAGCCATGCACTGATAGGTAATAAGTCAAGTGCAACTACCAGCAATGCAAATGTGCTATTTAGTCAATTAATAATTCCACTTAAACAAAATCCCTCTGAAGGCAAAGTCAGAATCAGAAGTAGCAGAATATCAAAAACAAAATTGAAAACCAGAATCAACATTATTTGTAGTTTACCTATATCACAGTAAAGAAACAAATCTGTATTCTACACAGCAATAGATTAAGAGGTGAGCATTGAGAAAACTGAACACAATGAAGAGACATGAGGTGACAGCTGTATGGGAATCCAGGGACTGCACAGTAAATGGCGGGCTGTGAAGTTCCCTGCTCCTGGGCCACGTTGGCCAGACACCCGTGGGTGAATCCACCTGGGAATGAGCAGAGTCACAGCGATTCAATGATGTTAGACTCACTTGACTCCATGTGACATGTGAATCACGGAGCTTGAAATGTTAATGAGGAATTGTTCTGAATGGCTACACACTGTGGTGCACAACATAAAAAATGAAGGAAATATGGATATTTTAAAGAAATCATGTTGTTGTTTTTGTTGTTGTGTGCCGTCAAGTCTGCTGACTCAGCATCCCTACTGAAAGCAGAATGAAACACTGTCTCTTCCTTTGCCCACCTCACAATCCTTGTTATACTTGAGCCCATCATTGCAGCCACCGTGTCACTCCATCTTGTGGAGGCACTTCCCCTTTTCCACTGACCCTCCACATTACGAACCATGAGATCCTTCTTCAGGGAAAGGTCCCTTCTGACAACATGACCAAAGTAGGTGAGACGAAGTCTGGCCATTCTCGCTTCCATGGACCATTCCGGCTTTACTTCTTCCTGAACAGGTTTGCTTGTTCTTGTGGCAGTCCATGGTCCTTTCAGCATTCTTCTCCAACCCCACAACTCAAAAGCATCAACTCTTCTTCAGTCTTCCTTATTCATTGTCCAGCTCTTACATGCATATGAGGCAATTGAAAACACCATGACTTGGGTTAGGCTCACATTAATCTTGAAGGAAACAGATTTACTCTCAGCACTTCAAAAAGACTTTAAACAAACAAACAAACAAACAGGAGTTTAACCCAGTAAAATACATGGTCTAATGTCTTGACTGCTGATTCCATTGGTGTGTATTGTGGAGACAAGTAATAGGAAATCTTTAGCAACTTCACTTTTTTCTCCATTTATTGTGATGCTGCTTATTGATCCAGTTGTGAGCACTTTCACTTTCTTTACATTGAGGTATAATCCATTCTTCTTTAATTGGAAGAAGGAATGGTGTCATCCACATCTCAGAGAACTGGACAGAGAAAATCTTATGAACAGGAATGAAACACTGTCTGATACATTACTAGAAAATATCATGACCTATGAATGAAAATAATATTGATAATAAAAAGCAGTGTTTCTATTTGAACTTCATGGGGCTGAGCAATGTCAGCACTGCCTGCCTGGTTTTGATCTCGTCACAGATGAAGGACGGGCTGAAGTGTGTTCCCCCCTTCTTTGTGAAAGAAGTGAGCAGTATAGCAAGGGGATGGCCTCTGTGACCCACGTGAAGATAATTCCATTATTTTCCTTTTCCTTTTTCCTTTTTTCCCTGCACTTATGCTCTTCTCTTAATTTGACCTTGGGGTCTGAGCAAAATGAACTGTCCAGGAGGATCCATGAAAGGAAGTGCTGTGTGTCCATCCCTCAGTATTGATACAATTCATTAACAGAGATTGTGTCTACTTCCTATTTCAACAAGCAAATAAATCCAAATGGAGATATCATCTGGAGATGGCATGTTGGGGGTAAAAAGCAATTAATTATTTCCATGCTGTCCTGGAAAATAGAATCCAACATTCACTGCAAAGAGAGAAAGAAAAAATGTAGAGATGAAGCTAAGAACTATGAATGCTATCCTTAGATGTTCATGAGGACATGGAACAAAATTCCAGGAGAAAAGGGTCAGGTCACTGGTCAGAAACAAGATTTGAAAGTATTACATATGTGACTGTCACTAGTTGCAGAAACACCCCAGACGATATAATCCAGAAAACAAACACATCCCAATATTCTATGTGTCTTCTAAGAGAATCAAATGAGCCCTGTGTTGGTATGTTAATCACTACAATAAAGATGCCAGCCCTGAGAATGTGCCTTCCAGTCTTCCAACCACAGGGAAGGTAATGGACCAAGGGACCAGCACTGTGCTCTGAACCCTGTGACCTTGT
>NW_006922885.1:60311-60785 GCF_000298275.1 Orycteropus afer afer | reverse complement strand
CCTCCAAAAGCCACAGGCTACTTTTGCTGTCTGTAAGAGTTTGATCTCCTTGTAAACACGTCTTTTGAATTCAGACGTATCCCTGGAGGAGACTGCTGGATGGAGAAGAATACCCAGATCCACAATGAAACCAGCCCTTGAACTCCATCCGCACCTGCTCCTGGGTCTGCGTCCTGTGCTCAGTGTGTCCTGAGCGTCCCCTGCAGCCCAGCCCCGTTCCTGTGGGGAGGTGTGTGTCAGCACTCACGCTGAGTCTTTGGTACAGAAACAGGGCTGTGTTCTTGACTCTCAGACTGCCCATTTGAGGATAGAATGTGCTCCTGACTTTAACTCCACAGCTTGTGAACTAGCTGTTCATAGAGTGTGGGTAGTTTATGATACTGTTAACAGATTTAATTCATGCAACCAGTACAGGCCATTTCCTGGAGCCTGGCAGACCCAAGTAATCTAGTAGCTACTGACCGTGAATCCAGA
>NW_006922885.1:55017-58956 GCF_000298275.1 Orycteropus afer afer | reverse complement strand
CTGTATCTGTGTTAATTGGTTCACCTTTTCTTCGTTGAGTAGGGTCTGTCAGTCTGTCTGCCCATTCCAACTTCTTACTGGAACTCTCCCATTCCAGTCCTTTTAATGACTTTTTGCTTTCTTCATGGATGATGTTCTTGATGTCATCACACAATTCTTCTGGTGTTTGGTCATCGGTGTTCAATGCATCAAGTCTATTCATTAAATGGTCTCTAAATTCAGAAGGGATATATCCAAGGTTATATTTTGGATTTTGTAGACTTGTATTGTCTTCAACTTGAACTTGCATATGAGCAGTTGATGGTCTGATCCACAATACTAAGCTGCTCCATCACCACTTGCCACAGAAGTAGTCAACCTGATTCTCTGTTCTCCACCTGGTGAAGTCCATGTGTATAGCCATTGTTTGTGTTGTTGAAGAAAAGGTATTTGCAATGAATAAGTCGTTGGTCTTGCAAAAATCTTTCATGTGATCTCCAACGGTATTTCTATCACAGAGGACATGTTTTCCAACTACTGGTAACACTTCTTTGCTTCCAACTTTTGAATTCCAGTCTGCAGTGTTAATCAACACATCTTGATTGCATGTTCGGTCGATTTCAGACTGCACAAGTTGGTAGAAATCTTCAATTTCTTCGTCTTTGCCTTGAGTGTTTCATGCATAAATTTGAATGTTAACAGTAACTGGTCTTCATGTATGGATATCATCCTATAACTTATAGCATTGAACTTCAACATAGATCGTGAAACAGTCTTGTGATTATGAAGGTCATGCCATTTCTCTTCAATTTTGTCATTCCTGGAATAGTATATTATATAACTCTGTCAGTTAATTACAGATGTACTTAGAAGGGTGCTCATCATACAATGAAAATTTTCACTGTTAATAGTATTTAACATTATGAAATGCCCAGGGCTTGGAGGTGGCTTTTCACTTGGGAGTTGATCTATATTAAGGCCAGGGTCTGAGTAGGTGGTCCCTGGACTGAGGGCTCCATTTTGCTTGGGAGTGGTTCTTTATGTAGGCAAGGATCTGTGGTGTCCACACTTAGTCTGGACTTTCAGGGGTGGATCACCAGGCCTGTGTCCCAAGGCATCACTGACTGGATTCAAACTGCCAGCCTTAGAGCTGGTCATCAGCCCTTAACCATTAGTGCTATCCAGGGACTCCATCTGCCCTGAGTCTGATTGGAAGATACTCCCCAGACTTCCCTGAGCTTCATCAGAGCCCTGATGCTGAGGATCCAGGCAGAGTCCTTTCCCTCAAAGGGTCAGACTGTTTTTCTGTATGTGAGAATGCTTCCTCCTGTTACAACTTTTGAATTCACAGATATGAAGGGAGGCACAGAATCAGACAAATAGAGAGATTCCCCAAGGGAAATAGTGAGATGGAGAAGAATCCACAGACAACACCAAGCAACTGGCCTTTAAACTACATCTGCACATCCTCCTGGTCTTGGTGGGTCAGGTGTGCCCCCTGCTATCTGACCCTATCACTGCAGGAAAGGTTTGTGTCAGGGCTCACACTGATTTCCTATCACTGTGTCAGTTTGTACAGTAATACAAGGCTGTGTCCTCGACTATCAGACTGTTCATTTGCAGAAACGGCATGTTCTTAGCATTGTCTCTGGAGATGGTGAATCTACCCTTCATGGAGTCTGCATAGTATATGTAACTACTATCACTATTAATGTATGCAACCAACTGCAGGCCCTTCCCTGGAGGCTGGTGTACCCAGTTCATGCCATAACTGCTGAAGGTGGATCCTTCAAAGTAGAATCTCAGGGATACCCCCCCCCAGGTTCTCTCAAGCCTCCCCCAGTCTCTGTCAGCTGCACCTCACATTGAACACCTGAAAACACAGAGACATCCTGGTCAGGAAACCGTCACACATGTCCACTGTTTCTCTCACTCAGGTCCATTCACATACACTTGCTGTCCATAAAATGACCTTTTAATACAGCAACAAGGAAAACCCAGCCCCGAAAAGAGTTCATGGAGACTAGTCTGTGTTCAGTGCAGATCACTGAATGGGAACACCTGGAATGCCAGCGTTGGGGCTCCTCTCCAGAGCTGCAGGTTTGAGGTCAGGCTGGTTTTCATCAGCTGAGGGATGGACCATATTTGCATGTTCTCCTCCTACATAGTAACATGTGGAGCTGGATGTCTTCAGAGGGGGCAGTGTCCCAGAACAAACCCGAGTATCCTCAGAGAATTTGGTGGCAATGATAACAGTTGGACAAATGAGCTGTTCTCATGTGGTTGTGGTACAGAGTTCTTATTTTATTATTCCATATGCCATCATTTATTCATGTCTACATTATGGAAGACAGTATGTACTTTTATTTCCTTAACACCTTTCACCCGACAAACTTACATGGATGGAATTAATATTTTTGTATTTTAAGAGCACGTGTTGATTTTAGTGCTCAATATTTCAGTGTATCCACAAATCACACCTTATTTATCAATTCACCTGCTCATGGACATATTTGAATTTTTGCCAATTTCTGGTCATTATAATGAAAAGTACTACTCAGGTTGGTGATTCCAAACTAAAACCAAACCCACTCCCATCAACCTGATTTCAAGTAATGGTGACCTTCATTATGTTCCCAAGGCAGTAAATCTTTACAGAAGTATATAACCTCACCTTGTTTCTGCAGAGCAGCTCATGGATTTGAACCACCAACCTTAGGGTTAGCAGTCAGAAGCTGTAGGCACAGCACCAAAAGAGCTCCTTTAGGTTGAAGATTTGACAGCAGAAAAATGGAAGGATGTTGATTTTCTTACAACATCAACAATAACAAACATTGACAAAGTTCAACTTGACTGTGTATTTCACACAATAGTGACCTGACGCCACTGAAACACACACCAAAAAAACTCATTGTCAGAGACAGGTGTTTCCAGGAGAAAATTAGCCCCACACCCTTATCTTACCAGGAGAAGATGTCATCAGATGGTCTTTGAACTTTAAGATAAACTCAAGTATTTAATAAATAGTTGAAAGTTAAAAGAATGTGTTAAAGTAATTAGACTGTCAAGCTCCCAGAGACAACAGACCTATGAATATTTCATACTCTATTGCAGACTGTTCCTTTAGGACTGGGGTAATCTAAAAATCCTATCTGCTTCACTACCTGTGTTGGTAACTAACATAGGCAAAGAGTAGCCACTGCCAAATTATACCATTACCTCCATCTCATGACCCCAATGCAGAACAAAAAATTAACAGTCATGGTTAAATTCATCAAATTGAGTGTCTTACAGGCACTGTGGAATCTCATAGAAAATGGGGGGACAGAGAATAGTATGAGGTGAAACTATGTCCAGAACAGCCTCCTATTTCTTCATTAAGACACAAAGACCTCAATCTGAAGGGGAAAGACATCCAAACTAGAAGCTGAGGGTACCAGTGAAAATAATTTGCGTCTTGAAAAAAGCACAGAAAACAGACCCATTGTCACGGAGTCAATTCCAATTCATACAGACAATATAGGACAGAGGAGAATTACCACATCGGGTTTCCAACGCTGTGAATCTTTGCAGAAACAGACTTCCTCATCTTTCTCCTGTGGAGCAGCTGGGGGGTTCCAGCTGCTCACATTTGGTTAACAGCCCAGGCCTCTAACCCCAGCACCGACAGAACTCTTCTTCAGGTAAGGTGGGAACAATGTGGAAGATAAGACACTCTGCCAGCCTTGCCTCTAGAGAAGCAGGGGCACTTGGAACTCCACACAGCAGACTGAGGTTCACGATGTCTGCCTCGGAGAGATGTTCAGTGGATGAGAGAAATACCCTTAACCCAAACTCTCCCACAGCACTAATCATCCTCATGTCAAATATCAGTGGGAAGCACCAGGGAAAGCTGAGAGACAGATTCTCTCAGGAGAGAGCACAAAGTGAAGATCAAAGCCAAGGATGAAGTTAATAACA
>NW_006922885.1:50341-51463 GCF_000298275.1 Orycteropus afer afer | reverse complement strand
TCTGATGTCTTGACTGCTGCTTCCATTTGTGTTGATTGTAGAGGCAAGTAATATGACATCCTTAACAAATTCAATCTTTTCTCCACCCACCATGAAGTTGTTTATTGGATCAGTTGTGAGGATTTATGTTTTCTTTATATTGATGTGTAATCCATACTGCACACGGTAGTCTTTAATCTTCATCAGTCTCACTTTCAGCAAGCAAAGTTGTGTCCTTCGTGTATCACAGGTTGTTAATGAGTCTTCCTCCAATTCTGATGCCACATTCTTCTCATATAATCCAAATTCTTAGATTATTTGCTCAGCATACAAATTGAATCAGTGTGGTGAAAGGGTACAACCGTGACACACTCCCTTCTTGATTTTGAATCATGTAGTATCTTCTTCTTCTGTTCGAACAATAACCTCCTGATTTATGTACAGGTTCTTCATGAATACAATCAACTATTCTGGAATTCCCACTCTTCTCAATGTTTTCTACAATTTATTATGATCCACACAAAGACAAAATGCCTTTGCATAGTCAATAAAACACAGGTAAACTTCTTTCTGGCTTTCTTTGCTTTGAAACAAGATCCAAGTGACATCAGCAATGATATCCCTCATTCCACATCACCATCTGAATCCAGCTTGCATTTCTGTATGTTCTCTGTCAATATGCTTCTGGTACCATTTTTGAATTATCTTCAGTAATATTTTAGTTGCATGCAATAGTAATGCTATTGTTTGATAATTTCCACATTCTGTGGGATCACCTTTATTTGGAATGGGTACAAATATGAATCTCTTCCAGTCAGTTACCCAGTAGCTCTCTTCCAATTCTCTTGGTATAGCCGAGTGAGTGCCTCCAGCAGGGTATCCATTTGTTGAAACATCCTAATGGGGATTCCATACAGTTCCTGAAGCCTTGTCCTTCCCCAATTCCTTCAGTGTGGCTTTGACTTCCTCCTTCAATACCAATGGTTCTTGAACATATGCAACCTGCTGAAATGCATGAAGATCATCCTGTTCTTTTTGGAACAGTGACTCTGTAATCCTTCCATCTTCTTTTGATGTTTTTCATCATTCAATATTTTCCCATAGAATCTTTCTATATTGAAACTTGAGGCTTAATTTTTTTTT
>NW_006922885.1:44844-49995 GCF_000298275.1 Orycteropus afer afer | reverse complement strand
TCAAATCTATTCTTTAGATGGTCTCTAAATCCAGAAGGGATGTATTCAAGATCATATTTTGGCCTTCATGGATTTTTTTTAATTGTTTTCAACTTCAAGTTGAACTTGCAAATGAGCAGTTGATGGACTGTTCCACAATCAGCTCCTGGCCTTGTTTTGGCTGAAGATATTGAGCTTTTCCATCGCCTCTTGCCACAGATGTAGTCAATCTGATTCCTGTGTACTCCATTAGGCAATGTCCACGTGTATAGTATATAATTTATTTTAAATCTTGTTTACTATTTTGCCTCAGCACAAGGGAACAGGAAGTGTTCCTGAAGTTCTGTGAACTCTGTTTCATGTGGATATCTCCAACCTGTTGGTGTAATCATCTGCCTCTCAGCTCCAGTGCAGCCTGGCTCAATAAAGGCCTTGTGCCAAGAATGTTTTCTGATAAGGAGGCTGGAAATTGGATCCCCTTCCCTCTCCCAATTCTTCCTTATCACAGGGGCCTTCCCCTGCTCTGGGCACATGGTAAATTTCTGTCTGTTTCATATGAGAAGACACGTCATGACACCTGGTCTACTTCACTCCTGCGTCTGTTTCTGGTAAGGAGGGATGGGGTTTCTAGTATTACAACACAAAGAGGCGAACATGGACAATTTGTCTTGCACTGACCCTGTGTGTGGACTGCTGGCCATGGGTGACCAGTGCCCACTAATGAAGCTGACCTCACTCTGTCTCTTCTCTGCGTGAGTAAAGTATTTCCAATGCACTGATAGGGCAGATATTTGATCTTTTCTAGATGTATACGCCTTACCTGGACACCCACCTGTCCCATTGTCCTCATGCTGTTGTTAGGTGTCATTGTGTTCTCCGTGTGTGCTCGTCCTGCTTTCGTAACCCAGCTCCCATGGCTCCCATCTGACTACAGGCTCTCGAGCATCCGTCAACCAAACTGACTTGACCAGAGAAACCAGATCTACCCATTTCCCTTTCAGAACAATTGCATTTGTATTTTTATCATTGTCACGTTTTTATCATCATGGCATGTTTATTTGCTAACTGTCCTCCTACTACAATATCAATTCTAAAAGAATATTCCACTTATTTTGAATTTAGTTTGATCCGTAGTTCAAATAAAGAAACACAGGACAACTCTTGCTGAAACCCTGGGAGGTGGGTTGAAAGTGTCCCTCCAGCTATCAGATTTCCAGGAATAGCGTTTAGCTGTATCCACATGATTAGTTTCCACAGCCCCTCACATTCCCTCCATCGGTGCTGCACGGCCTGTGTTCAGTGTAGGCTGAGGGCCCCATGCAGTCCAGTCTCCCTCTGCTTCTCTACCTCTGTGTCACACTGCCTCCCCTCGTGTGTCTATACAGAGCACATTGGGCTGGGCACTTGATAACCTGGGTTTTCATGTGTATGAAGAAAGTGAAGTTACACTCGATAGAGCACCATGGCCCTATGTTTTGGCTTTGGGAATGTGATGACTGAGCAAGACAGAATCACACGTGTTGTTGAGATCAGCAAGAAAAAGCCAGACCAAGACATAAAACAAATGGGATAAGTGAGGGGAGAGAGCTTGGATGTAATGATCTTATATCTCCTTGGAATAGAAAAACACAAAGGGGCACTCTGAATGACCCTGACATCTAACTTGGAATCAGATAAAGGAGCATCCAGTCATTAGAGAAGGGATGTCCCCAGGGAAACTGACTGGAGGTGAAGGAAGTCCCAGGTGCTTACAGCTCCCCTCCCTGGCTCTCCCTGCACCAGCTCCGGAGATTGGTCTCCTCTGTTTGTTCCAAGCCCTCTCTGCATCCCTGCCCCCTCCCTGCAGGGAGGTTTGGCATGGGCTCACACAGACTTCCTCTCACTGTATCTCTCTCACAGTAATACACCGCAGTGCCCCTAGTGACCACAGACCGCAGCTGCAGGGAGAACTGTGGTTATTTATTTATTTATTTATTTTTAGAATTTGTTTCACATACAACGATACGTGTACATTTAGTGTCACCCCCCATTTATCATGCCCCACCCTAACCCAGTCTCCTTCCCTCTCGCCCCCTAGCCCTCCTCCCGTGTCCCTCATAGTTATGCATTCCTGTGTGTCCTGCATTTCCTCCCTGTGAATGTTGCCCCTCTGGTGCCCCATGGCCTATCGTTCCAAGGGATGAATTTCCATACTGTATGTGAGTCTGTCATTGTGGCTTGAGTGGTCTGCATGTACATCTTGCTAACTATTGGGCTGACAGCCAGCCCCTGGGAGTGAGCTTTATTCCAGGCTCAGAGTGTATCCCAGGGCCATAGTATTGGGGTCTCACCAGACTCCATCCGACCAGTAATTCTGGTCATTATTGAATTTTTGGATTTTGTTCCACATTTTCCCTCCCACTCTATTCAGGATCTCCAGATATGATCCTTTCCTGGGTGGTTGGCATTGGTAGTCTGGCACCATCTAATTCTTCTGGTCTTGAAGGCCATCATGTTCTAGGGCTGGTTGCATCCAAATGCCACCCCCCCCCCACTTTTCTTTTCACCACTCTTCTGAAGATTGGAGACCATTAGGTGAATCTTAGATGGCTGCTGCAAAGCTTTTAAGAACCCAGTCACTAATCACCAATGTAGGAGGAGGAACAAGGCTTTTATGTATTTTGTTGTGTCAATTGAGTCTGGTGTCCCACAGTACTATGGTCCTGAGAGAGTACATCTGTTAGATCTCTCTCCCACAGTGTCTGGGTGAGTGATTAATCTATGTCTGTCTTCTGTTGTTTCTATAAGGACTGCAGATATTTTGTATCACTGGTATTTTGCATCTGTGCAAGATTAGCCTCAGCTAGAGTATACCCCATTTACTAGAGTACACTCCTGTTCACTGACCCCCACATGATTAGCACAATTCACTAAAGCAAAGAGATGGAAACAACCTGAATGTCCATCAATGTATGAATGGATAACCAAATTATGGTATATGCATGCAATGGAATATTATGCTACAGTAAAGAACAATGAGGGTTACGTGAATCATCTCACAACATGGATGAAACTGGAGGCCATTATGTTGAGTGAAATAAATCAATCGCAGAAAGACAAGTACTGCCCATTACTGTAAAAAAGACAAAGAATGGTTTGCTTGGGAAAGAGAACTAACTTTGTAGGTTATTGGGCTGGGGAGGGATTAAATCCAGGCTAGTTGGGGCCCCCACACTGACCTGGGTAAGGGGAGGGATGTAGGGAGAACTGATTTTGGACGTGTCTCTGGAGGTGGAGAGTCGACTTTTCAGAGATGGGGCACAGGCCGTGTTTCCATTACAGCATGTTCTTGACAACCCTGCAGCCCTTTTCCTCGGGGCTGGCAGGTCCAGTGCCAACAGTAACCACTGGCTGTGATGGAGAATCCAGACACAGAGAGGGTGAGGGACAGAGTCTGCAAGGGAAGCAGGTAATAAATCACCATGTTAATAATAGAGAAATTTGCAAAGAACAGAAATCCATGTATGTGGTTTCCAAACCGATGTATGTTCTTTTCAAAGAGCCAGGGTTCTTGCATATCTTATGTCACATGTGATCCTAGGTACATAATTTTCTCCCAGATACAAGATTTTCCAAGTAAAATTCTCACTTGCAAGCCCAGTAAATTCATTTAGAACATGGACACTGTCAGAGAAATCATGATTATAATACATTTTACCTGCTGTATCATTTCATTAACTAATTTTAGTTGAACATCATTTGGCATATTGTTTTTTTATTATAGGACAAGTTTATATGTATATTTTCATAAGGTTTATGCTTTCTTATTACCTACAACCCTCTATTTTTGGAAGAAACATTTAAATAAATTCATATCACACTATTATCTGTAGTTTTTACTTTGAGTGACCTGCGTTTCATCCAACACATGGAATGGAAACTGTCCTTTCAAGACTTTGTGGAAAACAGAACAGTGTTTCACTTGTATTCACCACCAAGAGGGTGATGAGATTTATCAGTTGGAGAAATGAAAGAAGTTGGGGCTGTGAGACTACAGGGTGAAGAGCAGAAACCCAAGAACCTGGCAGGAAATGCTCTCCCCACCACAGTCTCTTCTCCTGCAGAGATGGGAGCACAGCTGAGAGTCAGCCCGGGTTCTTGTACAGAAGGTCCCCTGGGCTGTGTCTCTGTGCTCCTCTTGCACAGTAATACATGGCTGTGTCTGCAGGCTCCGTGTTGGTCAGTGTTAGAAGCACTTGGTTTTTGGAGGTGTCTTTGGAGACTGTGAGGCGGTTCTTCAGAGATGGGTTGTAACGCTTATCATCATCCCAGTATATGATTGCCAGCCACTCCAGGGCCTTCCCTGGAGGCTGGCGGATCCAGCTGACTCTCATACCAGTAGTGCTCAGTGAGAACCCGGAGAAGGTGCAGGTCAGCGACAGGGTCTGTGTGGGTTTCAGCAGCCCAGGGCCGGACTCCTTCAGGGTGACCTGGGACAGAACCCCTGTGGAGAAAGCACAAGAGGAAGGTGATGGTGATTCAGAAGAATGACAGGAGAGTTTTCATCCCTGATCAACTCCCTGACCAGAACACTCACAGGAAGGGAGGGTCAGCAGCAGGAGAGTGGAACCAAGCCTGTCCATGGTGAGCACAGGAGTCACTGATGCAAGGCGAGGGCTCAGCTTTTCAAGGCAGGAGAGGGCGGGGCTGATGGAGATTTGCATTCCCTTTAACCAAGTCCTGACCCTTTATAGTGGACCCAGGCATCAGGGTGCAGTAGAGGAGCGAGTCACTGATGGAGGAGCAGTGAGCCCTAGGTGTGTTCCTGCATGTTGCATCCTCCCTGATGGTCGCTAGGACCACTGAAGGTCCCAGGTTCAGGACACACTACTCTTAGACATTAAAGATACAGTGAAGTTTGGGAGGTTCCAGTTGACACATACAACATCCTCTCCTTGAAGGCTGTCTCAGCAGCTCTTGTCTTTGTGGTTACTGCTCCACAGGAATGTGACTAGATACATATATGTTGTTGTTGTTGTCATGTGCCGTCGAGTCGGCCCCGACTCATAGCGACCCCTCCTTGGGTTTCCGAGGCAGTTATCACTATGGAAGTAGGATTGCCCAACCTTCCTTCCAAGGAGTGGCTGGTGGGTTTGAACCTCCAGCCGTCTGGTTAGCAGGCAAGTGTCTTAG
>NW_006922885.1:40084-41617 GCF_000298275.1 Orycteropus afer afer | reverse complement strand
CCATGTGAATGGTGCACATGGTGATGGAGGCTGGCAGGTCCCACATGCATGAGTCAAGCACAGGTCTGGCTGATTCCCCTCAGTCACGTGGCTGCAGGGACTGGCAAACCACAATTGGCAGGTCAGAAGACTGGGTGCTTGCTAAGTTCAAGGGTGAAGTTATGATGAAACTAGCAATGGATTAGGAGCAAGAGAGGGGGAACTTGGACAAAACATTTAAATATACACCTGCAAGGAAAACTGGGGTGTTGACCTGAGTCCCATCCTCTTCCTGGGGGGACTCAAGATCCACCCAAAAAAACCAACTACCATCGAGTCACATACAACTCATAGCAACCCCTCCTTGGGTTTCCGAGGCAGTATCACTAGGGAAGTAGGTTGCCCAACGTTCCTTATGAGGAGTGGCTTGTGGGTTTGAACTGCCAGGCTGCTGGTTAGCAGACAAGTGCCTTAGGCACTATGCCACCAGAGCTCTCACCCTAAACAGGCATAAACTCTAGGATTTACAACAGATCACAAAGTAGAGGACTATGGCTAGAAGGGCCATGTTAGGCAATTCCCTGCACTTCACAGCACCTGACCCTCCACCGCAGCCTCATGTCCCTGCTCCCCAAGGTGTGGACAGTGAGTCAGTTACAACGCATTGATGCCTATGGTGTTGAGGTCGCCAATTAGATGCTCCCAAGAATTCACTTGGAGAGAGAAAAAAAAAAAAAAAAAAGCCCTAGTTGAGCTTCAAGCGCTAAGAACTTCTTTTCCCACAGGACTGGCTCTGCTGCCCCCTGCTGGGCATGGCCATGCTTTAATCAAGGGTTACCAAGAAGTGCTTAGAAATGCTGTCATTCTACAATGAATGTTTTCACTGTTGTTACACTGTTCCTTAAGTAAGTGCAAGGGTGAGGCAAACCCAATGACACACAGTACAAGGACAATTTCAAGCAAATTAACTTTCCTTGAGAAAAATATGCAAATGGTTATCCTGAATTTCAAGTACTTCATGAAGTTTGCATCACTGATAACACTATTTGAAATCATAAAACTGCACCTGGAGGCATGAAATATAAGGCAAGACTAATGTTCACACCATCAGCCTTCTTCCAATTTGTCATGTCACTTACACATTCTTTGAAGTGTTACCAAGTTTGGGTTGTTTTGCTGTTGTCTTTTTTTGTTACTATCTTCTTTTTTTTCCTCCATGGGAATATCATAAAAAGATTCAGTTTCATAATGTCCCTTGAATTTGAAGACTTTCGATTTAAGGTGCATCTGTCTATAGACTCTAGATAAGAATGAAAGGACTTTGAAGCAACCAGTTGTGCTAAAAGACCAAGAAAAAGACTTTCTTCATAAAATCTTCAGAAACCCAGACCTGGCAATCTGACCTTTCCACCTTGAACCATTGGAGATGTCAATTTGCAGCTACCTGGACCCACCCAGTTAGTTGGCATGATGTGTCCCTGCAAGCATCTCTAATAATTGTGAGAACTTTATTCACAAATATCAAAAATTACAAGCAAAGAAGATGTCCTTCAA
>NW_006922885.1:38062-39429 GCF_000298275.1 Orycteropus afer afer | reverse complement strand
AGGAGAGTCTCAGGGAGCCCCCAGGCTGACTCAGGCCTCCCCCAGACTCCACCAGCTGCACCTCACACTGGACACCTGCAAACACAGAGACATCCTGGTCAGGAAACCGTCACACATGTCCACTGTTTCTCTCACTCATGCCCATTCACATGCACTTGCTCTCCATGAAATGACCTTTTAAAACAGCAATGAGGAAAACCCAGCCCAGCAGAGACTCCATGGAGACTCGTCTGTGTTCAGTCCAGATCACTGAATGGGGACACCTGGAATGCCAGGGTTAGGATTCCTCTCCCAGAGCTGCTGGGCTGGGGCTGGGCTGGTTTTCATCAGCTGAGAGTGGGGTCCTATTTTCATATCCTCCTCCTATATAGCAATGTGTGGAGTTGGATGACTTCAGAGACAGCAGTGATTCAGAGCAGACATAAGTGTTCTGAGAGAGTTTGATGGCAATGACAGCATTTGCGAAAACAATTTCTTATTATGTGATTGTGCTGAGCTAAACCCTTAGTTCCCATTATCTTATTCGTTTTCACATATGCACACAAACCATATGAGGTACATGTCAACACTACCTCCATTTTCCAGATGTAAAAAACAAAGTTGTTCACTGCAATCTGTGTGGTGTGAAAAAGCATTTACTAGGTAACAGCAATCCCAGGATTTGAGTCTGTGCTCCTCACCACTCAACTGACTGCTGCCCTGAAGCTCCTCTAGTGCAGAGCTGGATTAGGTTACATCTTCTACAATTTGTATAAATGGAATTATCTATGATGTAATTTTATACATTTTGTTCCTTCGCCTCAGTAGTATGCTTGGGAGTGATTCCATAACGTGTGTCTTAGTGGTGAGTAATAGCCAGTGTATGTGTGTACCTCAGGAGCTCCGGTCACACAGTGATTAACACACCTGGCTGTCTGCTTTGGTGAAGATGTACAGCCTTGGGAACCATAAGGGACAGTTCTACTCTGTCCTATAGGGTCACTATCATTCAGAATGCATTTTGTAGCAGGGGTTTGGTTTCAACTTTGACATATACCTGCATTTGCTTCTTTATTCATCTTTTGAAGAGTATCGCTTTGTTTCCACCTTTGGGATTTTACAAGGAAAACTAAAACCCCTCTTGGAGATGCTGGGATCTCAGAATAGGATCACTCTTATTCTCACAACAACCCATGAAGGTGATGAACAGAATCACCACTCTCTCCATATGTGGTGGTTATGTTTTTATGTCAACTTGGCTGGGCCAGTTTGAGTGGCTTGGCAGCTGGATGTTGTATTCCCCATGATGAGACTGGTAATCAACTCCATGGTGGAATCTACTAGGTATAGCTGAGTAGTTGCCTTAGGGAATGTGGCCTGATTCAAGT
>NW_006922885.1:31170-32836 GCF_000298275.1 Orycteropus afer afer | reverse complement strand
AGCACCCCCAGCCCTTCCTGTCTGCATCCCTTCAACACTCACCTGAGGGAGCTGCCACCATCAAGAGGAAAACCCACATGTGCTCCATGGTCTCGTGGATGAGGCCCGTGATTCCAGAGAACGTTCTCCAGACTGAGGAGGACCCTGAGTTTAAGCACATGCCCCCTGTGGTCCACCTGGATGTCTGAGAGGGTATTTGCATGTGGGAGGAGCCTCTGTCTGTAAGAGGGACCAAGGGAGGCTCCTGTCTCTGGGGCTCATTGTGAGACCAATGTTGATGGGGCCCTTTCCCTCCCCCCTGGGATTCTCTTTCACAATAAAGCATATTCCGATCAGGAATCCCGATGCCACCAAGGACCACGAAGAGATCTGGGAATTGGCTCAAAGCAATGCATAGATGACAGCTAAGAGACAGACAGACTGACACGGTGATAGATAGACAGAGTTAGATAGATAAATAGGGGATAGATAGATAGTGACAGATGATAAATGGAGATGAAATATTAAATACAAATCCAGGGTTTACTGAATTGTCACAATGTGTTTCTTTTCACACCTCCATTCTCTCCTGTTTGAATTATTGGATATCCCAGTGTGTTGATACAGCAGTAAACAGATCAACACTACTCTCAGACAAAACTGGGTCAAATCCAATTGTTGTCATAATCGGAACTTTAACAGTCTCACACAGTTGGGTTAGTATTTCTCTACCTGTAATGGTTTTACCTCAAAGTATTTCAAGAGTTACCACGGAGGGGAATATGTTTATATCAACCTACACCATAACTTTTTTGTTATTGTTGTTGTTGTTAGTAGTAGGATAGGATGTTGTTTTTTGGGCATCAAGTATATATGTGTATGTTTGTGTGTCTATGTGTGTGTGTGTGCAGATGTTGGGTGTGAAGAGAGGTTATTAAGGATTTGACATTCATTTGGTTTAGAATTTCAGGCACACATTGAAAAATACATTCTCAGTATTCTTGTCATCACTTTCTGATCATATGTGACCTCCTGAAATGATTGAACTTTGACCAATTGATGTTGGTACAGTAATAAATCAAATAACTATGCATAATACAAATTTGTAATTTAGTCAATGTCAGAGACAACAACAACAAATAATACACACACACACACATATACATATATATATGAACAAGGATTAAAGACAATATATACTTGTCAAAATAGAGAAAAAGGAAAGAATAAAAATTTATAGGTGGGCCAATGAAGAACTCCTCATTGTACCCAGCAGTAGACAAAGAGAGTGGACTTCATAGGACTAAACACAACGAAAGAAACAGGAGGATAACACCTTTTAAACAGAATTCACAAAGACACAGTCCATGATAGGGACCTGGAAGTCTCTTCATGCCTGGGCCAACTCTTCCAGACAAAGCTGTCATTCAACCTAGACACAAGCAGCATCACAGTGATTGAGTTATGTTAGACTCTTACTGAATTCTGTGTAAAATGTGAATCAGTTGTCTCGTGACATTACGTGTTCTGACTGTTTAGTGCACAGAGCAGTGCACAACTTTACAATATATCTTAACCTTCAATTACAGACAAGTACAATTAGCCTATATTGACCTCATGGGGGTGATATATGTCATCAATTCCTTCCCAGTTTTAATCCCAAGAGCAACAGAAAACAGAAAGAGGT
>NW_006922885.1:27931-29605 GCF_000298275.1 Orycteropus afer afer | reverse complement strand
GGGTGGATCACCAGGCCTGCCTCCCAAGACATCACTGATTGGATTCAAACTGCCAGCCTTGGAGCTGGTCATCAGCCCCTAACCATTAATGATGCCCAGTGACTCCATCTGCCCTGAGTCTGTTTGGAAGATACTCCCCAGACTTCCCTGAGCTTCATCAGAGCTCTGATGCTGGGGATCCAGACAGAGACATTTCCACCCACAAGGGACAGACTTCTTTTGTGTATGTGAGAATGCTTCCTCCTGTTACAAATTTTTAATTCAGAGATATCAGGGGTAGGCACAGAATCATAAAAATAGAGAGATTCCCTAGGGGAAATGTGAGATGAAGAATCCCAAGACAACAGCAGGAAACCAGCCCTTAAACTTCATCTGCACCTGCTCTTGGGTCTGAATACAGAGTTTGGTGGGTCTGGAGCGCCCCCTGCTGCCTGGCCCTATGCCTGCAGGGTTTGTTTGTGTCTGAACTCACACTGACTTCCCCTCACTGTGTCTTTCGCACAGTAATACACGGCAGTGTCCTCGACTTTCAGATTGTCCATTTGTAGATACAGCGTGTTCTTGGTGTTGTCTCTGGAGATGGTGAATCGACACTTCACGGATTCTCCATAGTTCTTAGTACTACTATCAGGGTTAATTCTTCCAACCCAGTACAGCCCCTGCCCTGGAGCCTGGCGGATCCAGGCCATCCAGTACCTACTGAAGGTGAACCCAGAGGCTGCACAGGAGAGTCTCAGGGACCCTCCAGGCTGACTCAGGCCTCCCCCGGACTCCACCCCCTGCACCTTACACTGGACACCTGCAAACACAGAGATAACCTGTCAGGAAGCTGTCACACATGTCCACTGTTTCTCTCACTCATGTCCATTCACATGCACTTGCCCTCCATAAAATGACCTTTTAAAACAGCAACTAGGAAAACCCAGCCCAACACAGACTCCATGGAGACATGTCTGTGTTCAGTCCGGATCACTGAATGGGGAAGCCTGGAATGTCAGGGTTGGGGCTCCCTCCCAGAGCTGCAGAGTTGGGGCTGGGCTGGTTTTCATCAGCTGAGGGTGGGGACCTATTTGCATATCCCCCAACTATATAGCAAACTATGGGGTTGGATGTCTTCAGAGGGAGCAGTGATTCAGAGCAGATATAAGTGTTCTGGCAGAGTTTGATGGCAATGATGGCCTTTGGGAAAACATCATTTCTTATCATGTGATTGTGCTGAGCTAAACCCTTAATTTCCATTGTCTTATTCATTTTCACATATGCACACCAACCATGTGAGGTAGATGTCAACACTACCTTTATTGAACAGATGTAAAAAGGCAAACAGTTGTTCACTGGGATCTGTGAGGTGTGAAAAATAATTTAGTAGGTATTAGTAATCTCAGGCAAACTCTGGTAGCGTAATGCATAAGGCACTTAACTGCTAACCAGAAAGCTGATGGATCAAACCCACTAGCCACTCCTCAGGATGAAGATGAGGTAATCTACTTCCATATGGATACTGCCATGGAAACCCAAGAAGGGGATGCTATGAGTCGGGGCCGACTAGACGGCATATAGCAACAACAACAACAACAACAACAACAGTAATGTCAGTATTTTGGTCTGTGCTCCTCACAACAGACTGCTGCCCTGAACCTCCTCCAGGACAGAACTGGATTAGGTTACATCTTC
>NW_006922885.1:22121-26678 GCF_000298275.1 Orycteropus afer afer | reverse complement strand
CTTGAACCTCTGGAAGTTCTCTGTCAGTATACTGCTGGAAACGTTTCTGAATTATCTTCAGTAAGATCTTACGTGCATGCAATATTAATGATATTGTTCTTTAATTTCTACATTCTGTGGGATCACCTTTCTTGGAATGGGCACAAATATGGATCTCTTCCAGTCAGTTGGCCAGGTAGCTGTGTTCCAAATCTCTTGGCATAACTGAGTGAGTGCCTCCAATGGGGCATCTGTTTGTTGAAATATCTCAATCGGTATGCCATCAATTCCTGGAGCCTTGTTCTTTGTCAGTTATTTCATTGCAGCTTTGACTACTTCCTTCATTACCATTGGTTCTAGATCATATGCCACTATGTGTGTTTTAATGGTGAGTAATAGCCAGTGTACGTGTGTACCTCAGAAGCTCCAGTCACATAGTGGTTAACACATGTGACTGTCTGCTTTGGTGAAGGTGTACAGCCTTGGGGACCATAAGAGACAGTTCTATTCCGTCCTATAGGGTCACTGTTATTCAGAATGCATTTTGTAGCACAGGTTTGGTTTTGGCTTTGACATATACCTCAGTTTGCTTCTTTATTCATCTTTTGATGAGTATCGCATTGATTCCACTTTCTAGATTTTACAAGGACAACTACCACCCCTCTTGGAGACTTCAGGTTCTCAGAATAAGGTCACTCTTTTTCTCACAACAACCCAGGAAGGTGCTAAACAGAATCACCACTCTCTCCAGACAAGCCTCTTCCAGTCTTAAGTATAAAATCTTAATCTGCTGGGAAAACTGCAAACAGAAGCATATAGCCCCCTTAACCTCATCCATCTACCATATTAACAACTGCGAAGTAAAAACAACAATGGAGTGTATCCTGTTGCTGTTGTTGTTAGTTGCCCTCAAGTCATCTCTGACCCATAGTGACCTCATGTCCAGCGGAACGAAACACTGCCCGGTCCTGTGCCAACAATACATGTGACACATTTTGGATATCAAGTTAAATGCAGGAATTAATATACCTGTGACTGATATGTTCAAAGGTGGTTCTGGGATGAGTGGAATAAAAACTTATTGACCAAGAACTGTGTGTGTACTTGTCTGACAGTCAGTTGAATAACCACCTAGATAACTGAACAAAAGCATTCCTCTGTGTCTCAGCCTGTTTGTAGCTAACATAGGGGAGAGGAGCTACAGGCATAGCCTGAGGTACAGTAATACAAACAGAGGAGCCCATGGCTGCCTGGGGAAGAACAGGGGGATTGAAAAGACAGGTCAAAATTCCAGACAGAAGTTTCTTTGGGCACTTGAGACCTTCAAAGTCACACATACACACACACACACCAAAAAAAAAAAAAAAAAAAAAACTTCACTATGATCTATTGGATTCTGACTCATAGCAATACCCATTGGGTTTCCAAGGCTGTAAATCTTTATGGAAGCAGACTGCCTGATCTTTCTACTTCACAGTGACTAGTGGGTTCAAATCAAGATCTTTCTGTTTAGTAGCTAAATGCCTTGACAAATACATCACCAGATCTACCTACATGTACCCAGCTGGGCAGAATTTGGACAGCTATACATAACCCCAGTGAAAGACACATAACTGGACTGAAAGTCAAAGAGAAACAAGAATGTGGAAAACAGACCAGAACTTCAAAAAGTTTTGGGACTATATCAAATAGAGCAGTGCCGTTTAAGGGGTATCACAAAGGAGAAAAAAGAAAGGAGAGGGAGGGAAACTGTATGGAGAAATGATAATAAACCATAGTTGTCCAAAATTAGTGAGACACCAAATCTCTGCTCCAAGAACTGCAGAGCACAGCAAGGATGAACACACACATGCACCCACACATGGAAAGAGGGGGAAAGACAGACATCCTATTGAAACATGTGAGAGCAAAGAGAAAATCTTAAGTCAGCCAAAGAGGATGAAGACTGTGTTTCTCAGAGAGTGATAGGAAAAATGATCCCTGTCTCATCATCCAAAGCATGGAAGCACAAGGCAATGAAGTGATGTCCCTAAAGGGCTGGACGGAACAACAACAAAAAGCCCAAAGCCTTGTAGCCAGTGAAAACGTATTTTAAGAATAGAAGATTCTATTTAACCAAACTGAGGAAACGTATGGTCAGTTTGCTCATCTTGAAGAGTATGGAAGAAGTTCTCCAATAATAAGGGATAAAGTGAAGACGTTGACCACTTTCGTCAATTTCAATTGCTCTGGAAGAGCACTAACCTCATTGTAACAATAATAACGAACCTCTCTATTTATAGCACATGCAAAAGTGAATGGAAGAAAACAAAGGGACAGGAGATGGGATGGGAGAAATGGAAAACAGTGTGGAAATGACCTTACCCTTCATTCAAAGAGGTACATCAGAGGGCAAGTCAGATTATCTGTAAAGGCATGTTGGAAACCTTGGAGCTCTGGTAGCACAGTGCCTAAGGCATCTAACGGCTAACCAGAAGGTTGGCGGTTTAAACCCACCAGCAACTCTGCAGAAGAGAGACTGGGCAGGCTACTTCTGTAAAGATTTACCACCTTGGAAACCCAATGAGGGTCGCTATGAGTCAGAAATTCCTTGACAGCAGTTTTTCTTTTCTTTTCTTCTTCTTTTTTTTTAACCTGACCACACCTTTAGAAACAATATAAAAGAGGAAATAAAAATAAATTCCTAGAAGGGATAGTGCTCTGGTAGCATAGTGCCTAAGGCACTTGACTGCTAACCAGAAATGTGGTGGATAAAACCCATAAGCCACTCCTCAGAAGGAAGATGGGGCAAACTACTTCCATAGTGATACTGCTTCGGAAACCCAAGGAGGACTCCCTATGTGTCGGGCACATAACAAAAACAACAACAACAGCAGGGATATTAATGATATCTTAAAAATGCTGATTTAACACAAGTTGTAACAGATAAAAATAAGTGACACAGGGGTATCTTCATGCTTTAGTGTTGCTTTAACAGAAATATCACAAGTAGATGGATTAAGCAAAAATAAATGCATTTGCTTACACTTTAGGAGGCTAGAAGTTCAAGTGTAGAGTGGTGGCTCATGGGAAGAGTTTCTCACTGTGTCTTGTTCCTAGAAGTGTCTCAGAGCAGAGATCATGTTATCAGAGGATGGAATCCACACCTGGCTCCTCCTCCTTGGTGGTTGTATGTCTCCTGTCTCTGCTCCCTTCTCTCTCTTTTTATCTCTTGTAAGATAAAAGGTGTGCTGCTCCTCCTACATCAGATCAGGGTCGTGATGAGACGAAGGGTGTTACATCTCACCTTGTGAGCTGATTACATCAGATCACATCATAGAGTATCATCAGTTATCTGCCACATTACATCATGACATAACTTATACATGACAATTATGGCCATCTTATGTTGACACAAATTTTTGGGGGATGTAATTAAACCCATGGCAAGGAGTGAAATGGTTCATCAGCAAATAGAAAACAACTAGCATGATAGTCGATTTGCATCCAAATTAAATGGGAATAGTCTGAAATATCAGTTATAAAACAATAATTATAATACTGGATAAAAAGCAAGACTCAAGACCCAAACCCAGAAAGAGGTGACTATAGCTTAAAAGTAAAAAGTCAAAAAATTTTAACCATGAAAACAAGAACAAAATCAAAGCATCAAAGTTTCAATGTCTGTATTACACACACACACACACACACACACATGCATGTATATATGTATATTTATGCACATATACTGACACACATATAAACATATACACATATGCATGTGCACACACACACACACACACATTAGTTTCCTTTGAGCTGGTTCGGACCCGTGATGACCCAATGGCTGCAGAGTAAGCCTACTCCACAGCGTTTTCAAGGCTGAGACCTTTCACAAGTCGATCTCCTGACTATCTTCCTCTGATGCTCCAACCTTTCAACTCATAGTCAATGACTCAACCATTTATGACACCCAGGAACTCCCCCAATATATAGATACGTATATTCTATGATATGATATAACATAACATGTCTTGGCATGACATGTAATAATGAATGAGAATTAACTGAAATCAGTCCAGGGTTTCGAGGAGTCATTCACTCCTGTGATGTGTCCCAGAGAGTTCTGAGTGCATGCAAGAACATTGGGGATCTGAGCTCTATTGGGAGGGCACCAGTGACCCCTGCTGGGTATTCTCAGGGGCAGCATGGACAGCAGCTCCTGCGTGAATTACTCAGGGGAAAGGGGTGGGTGTGAAGGGGAGGCTCAGCTTCTGCTGCTGCTGTTCTTAGGCACCTTGGAGTTGGTTCTGAGTCACAGCAACCCTGTGTACAACAGAATGCAGCACTGCTGGGCCCTGCCCCATCCTCACTACTGTAGTGATGTTTGAGCTACTGGTTGCATCCACTGTGTCGATCACTCTGGTTGAAGGTCTTCCTCTTTTCTGCTGTCCCTGCATTTTACCAAGCACTGTGTCCCTGTCCAGGGGTTGGTCCCTCTTGATAACATCTCCAAAGTATGTCAGACATCCTCACCATCCTTGCTTCTAAGGATATCGTGGCTGTGCATCTTCCAGGATTAGTTTTTTTTTTTTTTTT
>NW_006922885.1:19283-20710 GCF_000298275.1 Orycteropus afer afer | reverse complement strand
TTTGTCCTTTTAAGGGAGTCAGTGCTTGTAGGGTTGTCCCTGGAGATTGTTAATCTTCCTTAAATTGATGGAGAGTAATATTGATTCATTCCACTGGGTTGACTCACTTCCACCTCCCACTCATTCCCCTTCCTTGGAGCCTGGTGGACGCAGTGAATCCCTTAGTCAGTGAAAGTGAATCCGCAGGCTTTGCAGGAGAAGCTTAGAGACCCTTCTGGCTGTCCCACATCTCCCCACACTCCACAAGCTGAACATCACACAGGACACCTGATCATCGAGAACAGAGACCGACAGCAGTACCGTGTGGATCAGGCACAGGTGACCTATGCAGGAGACACATTGCCATTGATGGTGATGAGAAGGGAAGCCCAGGTCAGCACTGTCCCCACAGCATGGACACCAAGGAAGGGTGCAGACTAGGCTGGCTGCACCAGGGCCTGCAGTGACAGGCATCAGCTGCTTTTCATGGGGAGGGGAGGGCCCACATTGCATCTCTTTATCCCTGTGGACATGGATGATCAGCCATCAGGGGCCCACTGCCCTCTGCCCTCTGTCTCCCAAGGAGTGTGTGTGGTAACCATTCCTGGGGCTTGAGGATCAAAGTTCCGCTGCCAAATGCCCCCTTCTCTGGCAGAATCTTCTCCTTATCTTTGGTTTTCATTGATTGCTTTGATACCTTCTCATATTCCTTCTGCTTTGGGTTCACCTACCCTCCTGGATTTGCGGGTTTGATTATTCAGGTATTGGAAATTCTCTGTGATTATCTCTTGGAAAATCCTTCTCATGTCTTTTTATGATCCTGTGGTTCTGGGATTCCAAAACTCTTAATACTGGATTTCTTAAGTTAATCCCACAATTCCATGCAGCTTGGTTCACTTTGGTCACTGGGTGAATCCAGGCTGGGTTGCCTATTTGCTATTTTTTTACTTTTCCTGGTCTGTGGGTTTCTCCCACAGCTCTTCTGTGCCTCTGGGCCCTAGCAGCTGCCTGTCTTGGTTTCAGGGGAACTCGATTCCACTCACCACCCCCATGTATTCAGCTTCCTGTGCCCCTCCGTAAGTACACACTTGGGCTTCCCTGTCCCATATTCTTGAATTCTCATAGCCAATATGCACCATTTTAATCAGTCTGCCCTTTTTTTTAGTTTCCAAGATTTCAAATCCACATTGTTGAATGTGTTACTCTCTCTCAGTTCTAGGAACTGTGGTGGCGTAGTGCCTAAGGCATTTGACTTCTAACCAGAAAGCTGGTGTTCAAACCCATCAGTTACTCTTCAGAAGGAAGTTTGGTCAATATACTTCCATAGTGATACCGCCTTGGAAACCCAAGGACGGGTCACTATGAGTCGGATATGACTACACAGCAGTAGTTATGTTGCCTTTTTTTTTTTTTTTTTCTCTCAGTTCCACCCTGGGAAGAAGTCATCC
>NW_006922885.1:14051-18285 GCF_000298275.1 Orycteropus afer afer | reverse complement strand
TAATAAAGTCATATACAGTTATGATCTATATTCTTCCACGTTGAATCACCTGGCTGCATGTCGTAGGTGATACATCCAGCATATGGAACTAAAGCTTATGTCTCTGAGACTTTGTGAAAAAACGAATACACTGTAGCACCTGTATTCACCATTAATAGGACATGAGTCTTCTCAGTGGAGGAAATAAAGGTAGTCAGGGCTCCGAGACTTCTGAGGGAGGAGCAGAAACCTTGGGGCCTGTCAGGAAATGCCTCCTCCACCACAGTCTCCTGTTCTGCAGAGATGGGAGCACAGCTGAGAATCAGCCCGGGTTCTTGTACAGAAGGTCCCCTGGGCTATGCTTCTGTGCAATCATGCACAGTAATACATAGCTGTGTCTGCAGGGTCCATATTGGTCATTGTTAAAAGCATATGGTTTATGGAGGTGTCTTTGGAGACTGTGAGCCGGCTCTTCAGAGATGGGTTGTAATGCTTATCAACATCCCACCATATGCTTTTGAGCCACTCCAGGGCCTTCCCTGGAGGATGACAGATCCAGTCGATATCTAAGTTAGTAGTGCTCAGTGAGAACCCAGAGAAGGTGCAGGTCAGCGACAGGGTCTGGGTGGGTTTCAGCAGCCCAGGGCCGGACTCCTTCAGGGTGACCTGGGACAGAGCCCTTGTGGAGAAAGCACAAGAGGAAGATGATGGCGATTCAGAAGAATGACAGGAGCGTTTTCATCCCAGTGGGATTCCCTGACCAGAGTGATTCCCTGACCAGAGCACTCACAGGAAGGGAGCGTCAGCAGCAGGAGAGTGGAACCAAGCCTGTCCATGGTGGAGTGCAGGAGTCACTGATGCAAGGCTAGGGCTCAGCTTTTCGAAGCAGGAGAGGGTGGGGATGATGGAGATTTGCATTCCCTTTAAACACACCCTCAGCCTATATAGTGGGCCCAGGTGTCAGGGTGCAGTAGAGGAGTAAATATCTGATGGATGAGCAGTGAGCCATCGGTGTGAGCTTCCCTGGACACTTATCCCTGAGGGTCAATATGACCATTTAAGGTCCAGTGTCTCAGGACATGATATTTTTGGAATTACAGGATGCAGTGAAGGCTGTGAGGCTCAGGCTGACACATATGACACGCTCTCCATGCACACTTGTTCAGGAGCATTTACACTTGTGATCACTGTTCTAGAACAGTGTGACTCGCTATCAACAGAGAGGTGTGTAATATCCCCCTTAAAGAAGCAGAGAGTTGTGTTCTATGGGAGAGTTATTCCCAAAAGCTCTTAACATCTCTGTGATAAGAAGAGTCAGGAGGAATTTAGAGAGAAATTAGAAGAGAGAGAGCCAACCCACAGATAATTTAAATTTACCGTGTAAACAATCCAGCACCAAGCTGTCCCACTCCTTGTGTGAGCTCCTGAGAGTGTCTGTGCTCAAACCTGTCCATCAGTAAGAGTAGTCCATGTATAAATCACCTTGCGGCTGTGCCCACTAGACATGGTGAGAGACAGTTAACTGTTTTCTTGCCTTCCACCTCCTCATCACGTGAACCAGAAGGTGTTGGAGAAATGAACTGGAGAGCTCACAAGGGAGCAGTTTGCTGACAGAAAGTCCTCTCTTACAACTTCCCCACATCTGCTCTAGAACTGGTCCCATGCTTGTACTCAAGTCGCCATTTTCCTCATTAATACACAAATTAATGTGCAGAAATAAGACATTTTAGAACCACTCAATACTGTATATGCACCTCTTTGGTGACCCAGTCAAACACTATGATTTTGTGGCACTTAATAATTTTGAAAACTTGTCTGTACAGTGAGACTTTTGCCTACCTCATAGTGCTTTTGTGAGTCCATAGTCATGCACTCATTTGAAGACCTGTGGTTTACACATTAGCTCTGTTGTTGAGGGTTGCCATTTCCAGACATGAATTAGAGGTGCTAATTGTTTTATTGAACATGGTCTCTCTTCTGATATAAGGAGAAGAGGTTGGAATGATACTCCTGGACACATAGACCAGGGGATTCTGAGTTTAGGCAACAGCTGTGACTTTGTCCTCACTCTTCTTTGAAACACTCATCTCCAACGGAGTTTCTTCCTCCTTGACTCAGTTACTCAGAACCAGAGAAAGGTTATTTGCACAAATCATGCTCTGTCTGAAAAAATGTAGCTGACATAGATATCATAAAAATACCACATTCAACTCTTCTGCAAAAATAATACTTCATTTACTTACTATGATAGCTACAATTGTGTGTCACCTTGGCTGGGCCTTGTTGAGTGGCTGGACAGCTGGATATAGTCATTCCCCATGGTGAGATTGGCAACCAATTCCATGGTGGAATCTACTGGTGCAGCTGAGTAGCTGCTTTAGGGATGTGGTCTGCTTCCAGTGTATAAGAAGCAGCATTGAGGAAGGTGTCTAGCTTTACGGCACGCTTGAACCCTGTATGTAGGCAAGTTGTTGTTCAGCAGACTGTCATGCCCTGCCAGCCTTGGGACCATTTCTGGACTTGAGATAGTGGCCTGCTGTATTGTTTGGTAATATTGGGACTGTACCTATTTCCTTGTCAATCTTGGGCTTGTCAGCCTCAGCAGCCAGAAGCTTCTTGAGTGAAGAAAACCCTCCACCTTCATGGGCCAGTAGCAAGAGACAGAGCTGAAGCCCAAGGTTGGAGGCCTTTCACCCAGACCCTAGAGCCTGGCACTTTGAACTTAGACTTCTAGCCTCCAAAATTATAAGAGAATAAACTCTTGTTTGGTAAAGCCAACCCACCGGTGGCATTTCTGTTAGAGCAGCACATATTAACCAAAACACTTACTGAGGCAACCTGGAAGTTCACACTTTTGAGTGGTGACCTGGATTCCATGGAAATAGCTGTAATGGTGGGGCTTAATATCACCTCAAACACTGCTAGCACCCAGCATCTACAATAAAATTACGGTTTAGTTAATATTTCTAACCCTGTTTAAATTCTGTTTTCCTCACAAATATTAAGCAATATAACAGGGCGAGTCCCTCACTTCACCTGGTCACCAGCTATATCAGGTGGTAGCACACACATCATCCAAGTACAGCCTGTGCCCTGTATTTACCTTGATGGAGTGAGGTCCATCCATCCTGAACTTGGTCAACATTATTATCACACCTAGGACCTGCCTGCTTTCTCCTGGAATCATCCTGGGAAGAGGTTGTGAGGAGTGGTCACACACTGATTAGAAGCTATGTGTTTTGAACTGTGTGGTGCACACAGATGTGCACACATAGCTAAGTTTAATTGCATATATCGTGCACATTAGTGCACTATAGATGATGGAAGCATCAGTGAAGGCTTGAAGACAACGTGGAGGGTATGTCATAAATCATGAAATCAGAGTTTTCAGGCAGATGAGGGCAACATATGAAAAAAATTGTTTAGAAAATTATGAAGAAGTGCTAAGGCTCTTAAGTGATATTTTAAGAAATGGGATATGATACACTCATACTCACACATACACACCCTAATGCATACTTGCTCCCATGTGTATAGTAACACAGGCTAATGCAAACACACACTAAAACACAGACTCACATAACATTTTCTCATTAACACACACATACACTCAGTTAAACATGCATATTAAACACACTAATACAAACTAACACACACAATCACGTGCACAAATGCCCACACACCAGCACACATACACTAACAAATATACATATAAGGAACATCCACCCAGATACAGAAATAGACATATACATTAAAACACAGATTAACATACCTAGGAACGCACAAACTAAAACACACTGCCATTATAACAATGAAAGGAACACAGACATTAGCATGCATGACATCATACACAGAATAACACATACTCACACACTTATACACTCACACACTCACACACAAACACACATCCATGATTACAGAATTGTGAGGTCTGTGAGGAAACATTACATGTGCAGGAAAAGGAAACACCAGGCTGATTTCAGAACTTCCTCCCTAGGCTCCTTTGCACCTTCTCCCAGATGGACCATGTGGTCCATGGGTCCTGAGCGGCCCCTGCTGCCCAGCCTTCTCCCTGCAGGGAACTTTGTGTCTGGTCACATTGCATCTCTCACACAGCATTACACAACCGTGTCCACAGCAGTCTCAGAGTTCAGCTCCTGGGAGAACTGGCCCATTAGACATGTCTCTAGAGAAAGTATTTTCTCAGGAAGGATGGGTGTAGGTGTGTTCCACACTTACCTTGTGGTGAGCTGGC
>NW_006922885.1:10841-13480 GCF_000298275.1 Orycteropus afer afer | reverse complement strand
CATACAAGGTGATTGGAAATATCATGGCTTGTGTCAGGCGCACCTTAGTCCTCAAGGAGATATCCTTGCTCCTCAGCACTTGAAACAGTTCCTTCGCAGGAACTTTGCATGATTTCCATGATTTTAGTAGAAATAATATGCATTGTTTTGGGAAATAGAACTGCTTTCTGAATGATTTGCAGAAGGGCCAAAATCCCCTTGCACAGAGGGAAACACTTTCTCCCAGGAGGCAGTTCATATTGAAAAATCATCTGAAAGCTGCCCTCCGGAGGGGAGGTGTCCCTGAATCCTGGAATTGTGGCTGAGATCCTTCCAATAAAGAGTGGGGGGAAGCACAGCACAGCTCGGTCCCTCTGCACTGAGACCCTGAGGATTGGCCTCACTCCTCTCTGTCCAAAAGGAAAAATTGTCAATTGAAAACTTTAAAACTGGGAATCATGGAAATGACTTTATGTGTATATTTTATAGTAGGGACTCAATGGTGTTACATATTGTTATCACAGCCATCAGTGTAGAAATCACCCCCCTGGAACCATAGAAGGTGCCCGTGTGGGGCAGTGGTTAAGCTCTCACTGATTATTGAAAGCTCAGGTGTTGGAACATAAGAACTGCTCCTCAGGACATAGATGTGGCCATCTGCTTCCATAAATATCTCAGCCTTGGAAACCCTGTGAGGAAGATGTACCCTGTCCCGTAAGGTCCCTATAAGATGGACTCTCTTAGCAGCAAATGGGTTAATTGACATTAGCAAGTGAATTAAGTAGTCAACAACCTCTTTGCCTGAGTTCAGGGAATAGGCCAAGGAATAGGGGAGTCAGCAGAATTCAGATGACTTGATAAACAGGACAAGTCTGCCCCCTGTGGGCTGAGCCTGGAAGAGTGGGCTGTGGAGGGCAGGAGTAGGCAGATCACATCCAGACTCAGATGGTCCCATTTCTTATCAAATATTCCCAGACCTCAGTTTTCACAGATGAAGCAATGTCTGCCTTAGTCTTCAGGGAGTGGTGGATCAGAAGAGTTACTGACATAAAGAGTTGGCTCTCAGAGACAAAACAAAAACTACAAGTAGTGAGCATGTTTACGAGCATGTATGTGAGTCCCTGGGGTCTGCTCATGCCCAGGTAAGAAGAAACTATTAGGTCACTGTAACTGAAAATACCCTCTACCCCTTGTAGAGATGATTGGAGACAACTACAGTTGCCTCAAGAAGCCACGGACACATAGTTTTAAGAACCACCGGTAAATCAAAAGGTTTCAAACCCACCCGCCTTTTCGTGGGATCAAGGTTTACAGAATTGGAAACCCTGTGGGAAAGTTATACTCAGTCCTCTAGGGTGGCTGTGACTGGAATCAATTTGACTGCAAAAGTTTATAGCTGAGGTTTAGACTGTGTTGAAATTATTGTCAGAGACCTAGCAGAGAATAGCAATTCATGAATCCACTGATGAGGGATAATGATTTACGTGAGATCATGTTGAAGGCTAGCTGTTATGAACTTGCTGAGAGGAACAAGCTACCATGATGAAAGGGAGAACGAAAAGTTGGTGAAAGGTTTTACTTTGATGATGGTTCTCTTCCCTCTGTAGCAGCTGATAAGAAAACTAAGAATGGAGTCAGAACTTCAGGAATGAAGTGGCCAAGTACTTGGGAAGAATTAAGAGTTACTGTGGGAGTCACTGTAACGCATGGAAGCCTGCACAGTATAAAAACATATAGCACTGTCAAGGTAACGTTCAGGTCAGTTGAATTTGTTCTTAACAAGTAACTGTAGCCAAGAAAGCAGAGAGATGGCCTGTGGGGTCCTCCTGGTCATTCAGAAGAGGATTCTAGAAGAAATGTATCTCTACTCCTCCAACCTATTTTCACACTTATATGGACCACTTTGGACTGAATTCATGATTGAGACATGACGCGAATGAACACAAGAGGAAAGCTGGGATGCTAAGTACATCAGAGATGACATTAGGAACTAAATTACACAGGTACATGCATTATTGACTTCACCAAGCTTAGAGGCCCTCACTTCAGAGCTTCCTGTTTCATTAGATTCTAAATATCCCCATTTTTTAGCCACTTCATTTTTTTTTTATCCATCACTTTTGCCTCAAAAAGCCAAACTGGATAATCTGTCAATAAACTACATTGGGAAAATATTTAACACTCAGACATCGAGCTGAGTACAAAGTGAAGCCCTGGTGAGCGAGGTGTGGAAAGGAGACATAGATGAACTACACAGTGGGGCTCGGAGAGGAGGATCCCTCACTGAGGACATCAAGGATGGACCGATTTCCATGACCACTGGGCCTGGAGTGAGATCACATGGATGAGAGGCAGCAGGGCTGGATTGGCCCTGGGGAGAAAGTGCACAGACGGTCCATCAGTAGCATGTGGAGAATGGGTGAGTCAGCAGGTCACATGAACAGGGGTCACCTGGATTCACCAATGGAGGTGGTAGATTTTTGAGAATAAGCAAAAAAGATCAGGAGCTAAGTGGAAAGTGATGAAACAATCATGAGAACTTAAGAGATATGTGATGAGAGAGGAGTGGGGAGGCTCAGGGGTGTAGTTGTGTGGGATAAGCCAGGAACACACATTGCACTCAGTTATATTATAGGAGCTCTGATACCATACTGCCTAAG
>NW_006922885.1:8526-9353 GCF_000298275.1 Orycteropus afer afer | reverse complement strand
GTCGCTACAAGTCAGAGCCACCACAAGGGCACTGAACAACCACAAACAGCATTCTAAATATCTAATTTCTGACTTTATTTTCTGAAGTTCAATTTTAGTTTTCTTTTCCATCTCACTTTTGCTATAACTGGCAAGGATGAACCAAGTTTTCCCTATGTTCCACACACAAACATCCTAAAGCTAACTATTGAGCTCATCACTTATAAGTTCTACTTTTCACAAACATTTAACCACTAGTACGAGGAGTTTTATATTTTTTCCACTTTAGAAAGGATGATGTTACCTGTAGTGCCCAATAACGTGATCACCATCTCCTTGAAAAGTCATGACCGGAGCTTGTTCATCATACATCTTTTTCATAGCATTCTGTTCATGGAAGTATAGAGCTCATCACAGCTTTCAGACCTCAGAGATTCCTCATCAGAATCAGGCTAAATGTCTGTACTCTTCCAAGTAACTCTTTAAGGCAATCTAGGAACTTATTATGAAACACACCATAATCCCCAGTGACTATTAACTACTCAATTGCAAAACAACTTGCACATTTTAGGTATTTATTACAGACTAAGACAGATTAAGATAAGGAAGACCAAAGAAGAGTTGATGCTTTTGAGTTGTGCTGGTGAAGAATCCTGAAGGTACCATGGACTGCCAAAAGGACTAACAGATCTCTCCTGGAGGAAGTGCACCTGAAATGTTCCTGGGAAGTGAGGATGGCCAGACTTTGTCTCACCTACTTGGTCATGTTGTCAGAAGGGACCATTCCCTGGAGAAGGATGTTATGCTTGGTAAGGTGGAGGGTTGATGAAAGATAGGAAGGCCTTCAA
>NW_006922885.1:6987-8014 GCF_000298275.1 Orycteropus afer afer | reverse complement strand
AGCACTGGCCAGTGGAGACCTTAAGAATAGCAGTGAAACACTGTCTGAAACATTCATTACAGCTCCACCCCTAACTCTTGCTGCCAAGTGCTGTCTTCCTTTCTGTTGGTGCTGTTGTTAGGTGCTGTCAAGTCTGCTCTGACTCACAGCGGCCCCATGGGAAATAGAGGGAAACATGGCCAGGTGCTGCGCCCTCCTCCCACCCTTGTTATGTTTGAGTCCGCGGTTGTTAGGTGCCATCAAGTCTGCTCTGACTCACAGCGGCCCCATGGGAAATAGAAGGAAACACGGCCTGGTCAGGCCTCCTCCCATCCTCGTTATGTTTGACTCCACGGTTGCAGCCACTGTGTCAGTCCCTCTCATGTAGGGCCTCCCCGTTACCCTGAGCCTCTGCTTTATCATGCACGGCATCCTTCTCTGGGCCTGGCCCCTTGTGAAGTCATGCGCACAGTAGGTGAGCTGAAGTCTGGCCATTCACACACACAAGAGCATTCTGGTTTCACTTATTCCAGGAGAGCATTGTTCATTCTTCTGCACTCCCTGGTATTCTCAGTAACTTTTTGTCGTCAAGTCAAACCCTAATCATAGCGACCCCTCCTTGGTTTTCTGAGGCAGTATAACTATAGAAGTACGTTTCCCAACCTTCTTTCAAGGATTGGCTGGAAAAGCCAGCCTGCTTGTTAGCAGTCAAATCCCTTGGGCACAATGCTACCAGAGCTCCTTTATTCAGTTTGGTTTTTACCAACACCTCAATTCAAATGTATCAACTCTTCTTTGGCCTTCCTTATTCATTTTCCACCTTTCACAAGCATATGAGACAATTTACAATAAAATGATCTTCAGTCATTGGTGTTCAATGTCCTAAATCTATTCTTCAGATGGTCTCTAAATTCACAGGAGTTGTAATCCAATTTCTCTTTAGGCTCTCGTTTACTTTTCTTTTCTTTTCTTTTTTTTCCATCTACAACATGAACTTACATATGAGCAAGTGCTGGTCTGCTCCACAGTCAGCCCCTGACCTTGTTTT
>NW_006922885.1:0-4036 GCF_000298275.1 Orycteropus afer afer | reverse complement strand
TCTGTAGACTCATTCTTCATGAGGCTCCTTGGGGAGAGGCTGGCCAGGTGGGTAACCACAGGGAACTCCTTCCCCACTTCCTCTGTGCCTGATTCCTGGAAGGCTCCTGCGGTCCCCCGTGGATCGTGAGCACCCCTTTCAGACCAATCACTTCCTGTTTCCTACAGAGAGGTTTGATTTGGGGTCTCCCTGAGTTCCTCTCACTGTGTCTCTCGCACAGTAATACACGGCAATGTCCGTGGAGGTCATTGACCTCAACTGCAGGGAGTACTGGTTCTCGGAGGAGTCAGCAGTGATGGAGATGCGGCCCTGGGTGGAGGGGCATAGTGGATATTCCACGATGATCCACTGTAGTAACCATGTCCCAGCCATTCCAGGCCCTCCTCTGGGGGCTGGTGGATCCAATGCCAAGAATAACCACTGGAGATGGAGTAACCAGTGACTGCACAGCTGAGCGACATCATCTGGGAGGGCTTCGCCAACCCTGGGCCCGACTCCTGCAGCTTCCCCTGGGACAGGACACCTGGGGACAAGGAGAACCACAGTGAGTCACAGGTAGACATCTCAGCCTTCATTCCAACCTCTGTAATCATGGAAAATCTCACCTGGACCTTCAGCCACAAGACAGAGAAAGAGACACAGCCACACCATTTTTTTTTTTCTCCTGGAGGTGCCTTTCTTCCTCAAAGACACCAGCTCACACTGGGAGATCGCAGTGACCTGGCTGACCTTAAGGCCCCATTCTCTCCATTGCTGAAAGAGAGATTTGCATGTGGGGGTCCTGCAGTTATAAGAGGGAGAGAGGATGAGGAGGACTTGGGTGCCTGAGGCCATCCTTTAGTTCAATCGTCCACTTGTTTCTATGGTCCTGACAGATTGGGAATTGAGGTGGGCCACATGTCAGGAGAGGGTGACTATGCAGAGGAAATGATGACCTTCCAGCCCTGGAGTTGACCATCCCCATTCTGTGCTGGGGAGTGTGTACAAGATAGTGACACAGTTCTGAACAGTGCAGTGAATAGCATACATCCAGTGATGCTCTGAATACCACACACAAGTGGGAGGAAGCTGCATCCTGATACCCCGATTCCCCTGCGCTCCTGTGGGGGGGGGATGCTGTGTGGGAGATGACTCTGTTTATCCTAGTGCCCTCAGCATAAGATTGTTTGTGGAATCCATGAAAGGTCGAAGCTTCCAAACTCACCAGGACAGGGCTGTGTAAAGTAGTACAATACCTTCATAACGATACCATCCATGAGTGCTTTAAACTGAGACAAAAGTGATTTTTTGAAAGTTCATGTATTTTCTAAATTAGGGTTACTTTTGATCCCAAGAGAAAAAATGAATGATTTTCTAAACTCGTGTTGCATAAATGCAGAGGGTTAACATAATGTTGTTGTAATAAAATTTAAAAAGCTAATAATGCATTCAGGAGCTCTGGTGGCATAGTGCCTAAGGCACTTGACTGCTAACCAGAAGGCTGGTGGTTCAAAGCCACCAGCCACTTCTTGGAAAGAAGGTTTGGCAATCTACTTCCATAGAGATACTCCCTTGGAAACCCAAGGAGGGGTCACTATAAGTCAAGTCTGACTCCATGGCACATAACAACAACAGCAACAGCATGCATTCACTTTGAATTTCCTTTCAAGTGATATTATGTGTTATCCAATTGTATTAACCATTGCAGTCAAGCAAATTCTGTCTACTAACGACCCTATGGGAGAGAAGAGATCTGTCCACAGGGTTTCCAAGGTTGTAATCTTTACAGAAGCAAACTGCCGCACCTTTCTCCTTCAGACCACCTGGTGGTTCAAAGCAACTGATCTTTTGGGTACCGGCCAAGCACATAACAACTGTGCCACAAGGGCTGATAACAAAAGCTCCAATACATTAGTGACATTTACCAACAATATTTACTATCTCACCTATTCTCTGGGTTAAATATTCTGCAGGGCTTGCCTGTGTGTTTGTCTGAGTCTTTCATGGAGGTTGCAGTCAGGCTGAGGTGGTGGCCAGAGTGGTTGGTGTCTCAAGGGTGGACATGGATGGACAGTTCATTTCAGAAGAATCATCCCCAGGGCTTGGAATAGCTGCTGGGTTAGCCTGGGATGCCCTCACCCCATAGTGACAAAACCCCTGGACCTGGTTGATATTGGCCACATGGCTGTTACTGGCCCCCTTGTCTGAGTCAAACTCTGCTTCATCTTAGGCTGGGTAAGTGGCCCCGGGGACTTGCTGTCTCTACACTAAGGGCGACAGGAATTATCTGTGAACATTTATTGAAATGAAAAATGCTTTCTTGGTCCTAGTGAGTACAAGCATAGTTCCTATGGCACTTGACTGCTAACCAGAAGGCTTGCAGTTCAAACCCACCAGCCACTCCTCGGAAGGAAGATGGGGCAATCTACTTCCTTAGAGATACTGACTTGGAAACCCAAAGAGGGGTCTCTCTGAGTTGGATCTGACTCAATGGCACATAACAACACAACAACAACAGTGAGTACAAGAGACTTTTGACACCTGTCCAGTGACTGATCCTCCAGATCCTGATGGAAAAGATGTCTTGTTTGTGGTGATGACACACCTGTCCAATACATTCAATTTCCACATGGATGTTTCCCTTCAAGGGGAATCTCTGGTCTCCTGTTCTGTCCAAATCTTCTCCAGGAGCTCCCAGGAGACACGAGAGACACAGGAGAGTCATGAGCGTCCCGCCCCCGTTCCAGCTCTTGATCTTCAGAAATCATTAATATTCCCCCTGATTTTTTCTCATCAATTTTACAGAAGCCTTCTCTTTGTTATTACGTTATTAATGTATTTTTAATTTTATGGGTTACTTTTACCTGTACCCATGGAAACAGGAAGTGTTCCTTAAACTCTGTTAGTTCTATTTCATGTAGGTATTTCCTGGCTGTTGAGGGAATGGTCTGCCTCCATGCCTCCCATCCAGGCTACTTAAGAGAAAGCCTTGGACAGACACATTCTCTGATAGGTAGGCTGGGAATTGGATCCCCTTCTCTCTCCCAATCCCCCCTCCTTATCACAGAAGCCTCCTTCTGCTCTGGGCACATGGTAACTTTCTGTCTCTTGCAAATGAGAAGACACCTTATGGCACCTGGTCTACCTCACTCCTGTGTGTTTCCAGCAGGGATGGAATGGGGTTTCTAGTACTACAACCCAAAGAAGTGGACATGGACCATCTTTCTTTCCCTGACCCTGTGGGTGTGGACTCTTCTGGCCATGGGAGACAAGTGTCCACTAGTGAAGCTGACCTCACTCTGTCTCTTCTTTGTGTGAATGAAGTATTCCCAATGTGCTGATGGGGCAGATGTTTGGTCTTCTCCTGGTGATTGTGGCCCTATCTGGACACCACACTGTGCCACTGCCCTCAAGTTGTGGTTAGGTCCCATTGTGTCCTCCGTGTGTGCTCCTCCTGCTCCTGCAACACAGCTCCCACAGCTCACATCTGATTACAGGCTCCAGAGCATCCTTCCAGCAGACCGACTTGACCAGGGAAACCAGATCTCCCCATTTCTCTCTCAGAACAATTGTGTTTGTATGTTTATCCTTGTCATGCTTTTATAAGTGAGGTATGTTTATTTACTAACTGTCCTCTCGCTACAATATAAATACTAAAAGCACATTCAACTTGTGAATTCGAGTTTGATCCATGCTTCAAACAAAGTAACACAGGACAACTATTGTTGAAATGCCAAAGAGGTGGGTTGGAAGTGGCCGGCCAGCTGTCAGCTTTCCAGAAAGTGTTTAGCTGTACCCCATGACTAATTTCCACAGCCCCACGTTCCCTCCATCAGATGCTGCTCTCCCTGTGTTCCATGCATGGCGCTGGCTCCCTGCAGTCTGCTCTCGTTCTGCTTCTCTGCCTTCGTGTCCCCCTGCCTCCCCTCACTCTGTGTCTGTGCAGAGAACACTGGGCTGGGCACTGGATCACCAAACTTTCCATGTGTGTGAAGAAAGGAAGTGACGCTTGACAGGCCCACCATAGCATTGTGGTGTGGCTTTGGGAATGGGATAA
>NW_006922884.1:161421-162070 GCF_000298275.1 Orycteropus afer afer | reverse complement strand
AGAAAACCCAGAAGATTAATACTAAACTTTCAGAAAGAGATAAAGTACTGGTAGACGAAAGGATAGAATTGAATCAGTGGAAGACAGAATTAGTGAAACTGAAGAAAAATTTATTAATACTAATCAGTTAAAGGAACACAAACAAAAAAACCCAAACTCACTGTTGTTGAGTTGGATCCGACTCATAGCGACCCCTCCTTGGGTTTCCAAGGCAGTATCACTACGGAAGTAGATTGCTGAACCTTCTTCCTGAGGAGTGGCTGGTGGGTTTGAACCACCAGTCTTCTGGTTAGCAGTCAAATGCCTTAGGCATTATGCCACCAGAGCCCCCTTAGAGAAACAATCAGAAAAAAGAACAACAGTGCTTAAGAATTATGTCTCACACCATCAAGTGGAATATCTTAATGTGTGATCAGAATTCGAGAACAGGAAGATGCAAAAAAAAAAACAAGAAAATTGTTGAAGATTTGTTGGCAGAAAACTTCCCTAATAGCATGAAAGATGAGAAGATAAGCATTTGAGAAACTCAACAAACCCCAAATAGGATTGACTTCAAAAGAAAATCACCAAGACATATCATAATGAAACATTGCAAAACCAAGACAAAGAATCCTGAAAGCAGCCCAGGAAAAATAAAAGAAGGCAATGG
>NW_006922884.1:155827-157331 GCF_000298275.1 Orycteropus afer afer | reverse complement strand
TGTCACCATTATTGCTATCCTTTTCCAAAATATGCTACCATCATTAGCATAGGCTCATAGCCCTGCAAATAAAAGCTTACCCTTTCCCCCTCCCTCCTACCCCTGGTAACCACTACTAATTTTTGGTGTGTGTGTGTGTGTGTGTGTGTGTGTGTTTGTAAATTTCATATATATATATATGTATGTATGTATATATATGTATATGTATATATATATGTATCGAATTTATGCCATATGTGTGTGTTTCATACACACACACACAATATTTCTTTCTTTTTTTTTCCAACCTATCTAGGAATTTCCCCTCCTGTCCCCTCCCATCCCTGGTAACCAACACAGAAAGTTTGTATAAACCTTTCCTTGACTTTTTGCAATATGGACTAATACAATATTTGCCCTTTGGTGATTGACTTATTTCACTCAGCATAATGTCCTCCAAGTTCATCCACTTTATGTGGTCTTTTACAGATTCTACATTATTCTTTAGGGTTGCATAGTACTACATTGTGTATATGTAGCATAGTTTGCTAATCCATTCCTTGGCTGATGGGCACTTAGGTTGTTTCCATCTTTGTGCTATTGTGAATACTGCTGCAATGAAAATGGGTGAGCATGTATCTATTTGTATGCTGCCTCTCACTTCTTTAGGATGTTGTTGTTGTTGTTGTTATGTGCCGTTGAGTCGGCCCTGACTCATAGCGACCCCTCCTTGGGTTTCTGAGGCAGTGTCACTACGGAAGTAGGATTGCCCAACCTTCCTTCCGAGGATATATACCTAGTAATTGGATTGATAGGTCTAATGGTATTTCTGTTTCCAACTTTTTAAGGAATCACCATACTGATTTCCACAGTTGTTGTATCATTTCACAGTCCCACCAGCAGTGTATGAAAATCCCAATCTCTCCACATCCTAACCTGTATTTGTTATTTTCTGTCTTGTTGAATTTTGCTATGAATCCTGGGGTGAGATGATGTCTCATGGTTGTTTTGATTTGTATCTCTGTAATGGCTAGTGATCACAAACATTTCTTCATGTGTTCACTGCCTGAATATCTTTTTGGTGAAGTGTCTTTTCATATCTTCTGCCATTTTTAAATTGAATTGTTTGTCTTTCTGTTGTTAAGGTGTGGAGTTTTCTATAAATTTTAGAGTTAAGTACTATGTCCAATATGTTATAGCCGAATATTTTTTTTTTCCCATTCTGTAGGTTCTCTCTGTACTCTTTTCTTCGTTGACCCTCCACTTTACCAAGCATGAGATCCTTCTCCAAGGAATGGTTCCTTCTAGCAACATGACCAAAGTAGGTGAGATGAAGTCTAGCCATTCTCACTTCCAAGGAGCATTCCAGCTGCTCTTCTTCCAGGCAGATTTGTTAGTCCTTTTAGCAGACCATGCTACTCTTAGCATTCTTCTCCAGCATTGCAACTCAAAAGCATCAACTCTTCTTCAGTCTTCCTTATTCATTGTCCAGCTCTCACATGCATAAGAGGCATTGAAAATACCA
>NW_006922884.1:153951-154807 GCF_000298275.1 Orycteropus afer afer | reverse complement strand
TTCTTGATCATATGCCACCTCCTGAAATAGATGAACATCGACCAGTTCTTTTTGGTACAGTGACTACAGATAGTCCTTCCATCCTCTTTTGATGCTTCCTACATCATTCAATATTTTGCCCATAGAATCTTTCTGTATTGCAGCTCGGGGTTTATATTGTTTCCTCAGTTCTGTCAGCTTGAGAAATGCTGAGCATTTTCTTCTTTTTGGTTTTCTAATTCCATGTCTTTTCACATTTCATTAGAATAACTGGCTTCGTCTTCTTCAGCTGCTCTTTGAGATCTTCTGTTCAGCTCTTTTATCTTGTCATTTCTTGCACTTGCTTTAGCTACTCTCCACTCAAGGGCAAGTTTCAGAGTCTCTTCTGACATCCATTTTGGTATTTTCTTCCCTTCTTATCTTTTTAATGACCTCTTGCTTTCATCACGAGTGATGTTCTTGCTGTCATCCCACAATTCCTCTGGCTTTTGGTCATTGGTGTTCAATGCATCATATTCTTTAGATGGTCTCTAAATTTGGGAGGGATACAGCTATATAATTCTTGGTTGGAAATTTTTTTCTTTCAGAGTTTTATATATATAATCCCATTGCTTTCTTGCCTGCATGGTTTCTGCTGAGAAATTAGAGAATCTATCCTGGAGAATGTTCCACGTATGCTGAAAAGGAATGTATATTGTGCTGTTGTTGGGTGAAATGCTCTGTAGATGTCTATAAGGTCAAGTTGGTTAATCATATTGTTTAGTTCTGCATTTTTGTTGAGTTTCCTTCCAGTTGTTCTGTCTGTTATTGAAAGTGGTATATTAAAGTCTCCTACTGTGACTGTGGAGCCATTCATTTATCTTTTCAATTTTGTTAA
>NW_006922884.1:152278-152800 GCF_000298275.1 Orycteropus afer afer | reverse complement strand
TCTTCCAACAAATCTTCAAAGTTTTCCCTGTGGTTTTAACTGTCTCTTCCTGTTTTGCAATTCCAATTACATGTAGGTTATTCTTCTTGATAGTATCCCACATGGATCCTAGACTTTTCTTCATTTTGTTTTGATCTTTTGCCTGATTAACCCCTTAACAAAATAGTATTGTGGTATTTGTCTTCAATCTTGTTAATTTTGTCTTCCATTGATTTGATTCTATTCCTTTGTCCATTCAATGTGTTATCTGTTTCTAAAATCTTAGCATTAATCTTCTGGATTTCAATTTGTGTTTTTGTATCATTTCTAACTTTTTGTTTATTTTGTAGATTTGTTCTTTTATTGCTTTCTTAGTTTGTCCTAGGGTTTTGTCTGTGCTTTCCTTAATTTTGTCCATGTGTTCCTTGATCTTGTCAGTGTTTTCCTTGATCTATCTCTCAATCCATTGAAGGTTCCCAAATAAAATTCTTTTGAATTCCTTATGAGGGAATTCCAATGCTGCTTCTTCCTCGGGGATGTTTT
>NW_006922884.1:150558-151963 GCF_000298275.1 Orycteropus afer afer | reverse complement strand
GGGCAATCTACTTCCGTAGTGATACTGCCTCGGAAACCCAAGGAAGGGTCACTATGAGTCGGTTCCGACTCCATGGCAAATAACAACAACAGCGTATATGTATGGGCAGGGTACTGTGCTCCTGTATTCATGAGTTGTTAGCACTTAGGCACTCACCACCTGTCTCTTGGTGATTGTGATAGAGAATGAGAGTGTGTGCACAGATCTCTGTTAGCTGTTTGTATAGAGCAGTTGAGGGTGAGTTGAGCTGGTACTGGTAGCCATTTATCATTGGTCAGTTGGTGCAAAAGCAAGTGCTGGCCCTCCCCAGTGGGTGGACCTGCAGGAGGTGCAGGTATGGTTTGGTTGTGTGGGAATGTTTGCTTTCTCCTACTCAGTTAGATTTAAAAAAGAAAAAAACACAAGAAAATAAACCATCCCCCCCCCAAAAAAAAACAAAAAACAGGAGAACAAAATCTCAAGCCACTTAAATAGACAGAAACACAAAAAAGAAAAGAAAAGAAATGCACTAAATGAGAAGAAAATTTTCAAAATATACTTTTAAAGGGTAAAAGAAATATAATGGGGAAAAGAGAAAAAAAAGCACCATTGTATATGGAGAGGGAGGAATGGGAGTAAAGAGTAAGAGTAAAAGAATAGTAAAGGAAAAATGGAAAAACTGCAAAAGGAAAAACAAGGGATGGGAAGAACCAAAAGAAATAATAAAGAAAGGAACCAGGAAAAGGGAAGTAAAAATAAATAGATAAATAAAGAACTGGGAATGGGAAGGAGAAAAAGAAATGGATGAAAGAGGAAGAGAAGGGAGGAAGATAAAAATAATAATTTAAAAACAAAAACAAAACTGTGGGGAGCAGGGCACAGTACCCAGGCTCTGTCAGGACACAGACTAAGATGGAATTTCTCCTGGTCAAGAAGGTGGGTGCATGGGGGGTGGCCACACCATTATTCACAAGAGGGTGTAGGGTATAAGAGCAACAAGGGGAACATCACACCTTTCCAGGAGTTGGCCTCCAGTGCAGTCACCCATGGTGTCCCCGGCAAGCAGAGCCCACTCTCATGTCACTGTCCAGATTATAACAATACTTGGATAAATTCAAACTGGCTAAGCCCACTGCCCACAATCAAAATGGCTGCACTCTCAGGATAGCCGCAGGTAGTCCACACGTCCATTTCTCTCCTACTCCACCATTTTTCTTTCTGGTTATCAGGCACCAGTGCAATCTTGGCCATTGCAGTCCTTGGTGAGCAGAGCTAATTCTCAGGTTGCTGTGGGGAAATATTCAAAATGGCTATGCCCCTAGGACACCTGGAAGTCCGGTGCTCCATTTGTTTCCTTACTCACTGTTTCGTTCAGGTTGTTTTACTAGTTGGTATTTAATCCACTTCTTTATCCTTCCCTTCAAAG
>NW_006922884.1:148813-149713 GCF_000298275.1 Orycteropus afer afer | reverse complement strand
AAAAAAAAAAAATTCAGCATGTCGTCATTAGATTTGCAAGAGGTTTTACGTAGAGACCCTTTTTAGGTAAAGAAAACTTTCTTTTGTCACTACTTTGCTAAAACGTTTTGTTGTGTGTGAATTGATTCTGCATTTTATAGAGTGTTTTTGTTTTTTCATCTATTGAGATGCCTTTATGATTTTTCCCCTTTATTGTGTTAAAGTGGTGTTTTACATAATAAATTTTTGAAGGAAAAAAGTGTATGTTTGGAGTAAACCCAACATATATCACTGATCATGTTTGTTCATACTCTATTGTTTATAATGTTTATTCAGGAGAAAAATTGATCTATAAATCCTTTATTATAAGGTCCTTGTTAACTTTTGATAACAAGATTGTGCTGGCCTCTAAAATGAGTTGGCTGAATAAGTTTATAATAAGCACGGTGTTAATTCTTCATTCTCTGATAGTATAATTTGCCAGAAATTTTCAGACTTTTTATATATTCTCTGTTAAATCATATTTTTCAAGTAATTTGTTTAATCTTCATTAATCTTTGATATCTATAGGATCTATAGTCCAGTCTGTTTTTTTTTTTTTTTCATTCCTAATTTGGTTATTTGTTCCATTTTTCTTTTGTCCTTGATCAGTCTCTTCGAAGATTTATATTCATTTTCCTGGTCTTTTCAAACAAACACATTTGGCTTTGTCAGTCTCCTCTATTCTATGCTTGTTTTCTGTTGTAGTAATTTGTCTTATCTCTGTTTTCCCCTCATTCTCCATTCTCCTTTTGTTGGATATAATTATCTGTTCTTTTCTAACTTCTGGTGATAGATACTTAGCTTATTGAGAGCCCAGCTTTCTTCTTTACTAATATAATGAATGCACTTAAGGAGCTCTGGTGGTGCAGTGCCTAAGGC
>NW_006922884.1:141658-142737 GCF_000298275.1 Orycteropus afer afer | reverse complement strand
TCAAAGTTGAGTAGTGTCAGTCCTCTAACTTTGTTGTTTTTCCGTACTGTATTAACTACTTGGAGTCTTTTGCCTTTCCAAATAAAACTTAGGATCAGTTTGTTCATGTTGCCTAAATACTTGCTGGGATTTTGATGGGGATTTCACTGAATTGAAGATCAAGTTGAGAAGAATAGACATAATGATAATATTCAGTCTTTTTACCATGAACATGAAATATCTCTCTATTATTTAGATCTTTGATTTCTTTCATCAGAAGCGTTTTCAGTTTTCCTCAAAAAGATCTTTTACCCATTTTGTTAAATTTATACCTCTAAGCATTTCATTTTTTATGTAATTTTAATTTCAAATTCCCATTGTCTATTGCTTGCATATAGGAAAGCAATTAATGTATGTATATTAATTTTGTGTTCTGCAATCTTACTATAATAATATATTAGTTCTAGAAATGTTTGAACAATTCTCTGGGGTTTTCTATATAAACAATCATGTCATCTCTGAACAAAGGTAACTTTATTTCTTCCTTCTCAATATATAAAGGAGTTCTGGTGTGCAGTGCCTCGGGCATCTGACTGCTAACCAGAAGGTTGGCGAATCAATCCCACCAGCTATTCCATGGAAGGAAGATGGGGCAATCTACTTCCGTAACGATTTACAGTGTTAAAGACCCAGTGGAGCTCATTATGAGTCAGAATTGACTAGACAGCAGTAAGTTTGCTCTTTGTTTCCTCAATTTTGTTGTTGTTGTTAGGTGCCATCAAGTCAGCACCCACTCATAGTGACCTTATGTACAACAGAATGAAACACTGCCCAGTCTTGTGCCAGCCTTGCTATCCTTCCTATACCTGAACCCATCATTACAGCCAGTGTATCAATCTATCTCATTGAGGGTTTTTCTCCTTTTTCGCTGACACTCCACTTTACCAAGCATGATAACCTTCTCCAGGGAGTGGTCTCTTCTTACAACATGACCAAAGTTCCCACTTTCCAGGAACGTTCTGGCTGCACTTCTTCCAGGACAAATTTGTTAGTTCTTTTTGCAATCCATGGTACTTTCAGTATTCTTTGCTAACACCACA
>NW_006922884.1:121016-125608 GCF_000298275.1 Orycteropus afer afer | reverse complement strand
ACTTCTTCTTTGCCAATTCCTATGCCTTTGATTTTTCTTTCTTGCCTTATTACCCTGGCTAGGGCTTCCAATACAATGTTGAATAGAAGTGGTGATAGAGGGTATTATTTTTTAATGCACTTTATTGAAATATAATTTATATAAAGTGAAATACATATGTCTTGGTGATTTTTTTTTTTTTTTTTGCAGTCTATCCTGTTTGGGGTTTGTTGGACTTCTTGAATGCATATATTCTCATCTTTCATCATACTAGGATAATTATCTTCCAAGAAATCTTTGACAGTTCTCTCTGTGCTTTCATTGGTCTCTTCCTGTTCTGGACTTTCAATTACACACAGGTTATTCCTTTTGATTGTATCCCACATGAACCTTAGGCTCTCTTCATTTTGCTTTGATCTTTTTTCTGATGGTTCCCTTTCCAAAGAAGTATTGAGGTATTTGCCTTCAATCTCACTAATTCTGTCTTCCGTTGATTCAATTCTACTCCTTTGGCCATTCAATGTGTTATCTATTCCTGAAAATTTAGTATTAATCTTCTGGATTTCTGTCTGTAGATTTTGTATCATTTGTGATTTTTCATTTATTTTGTCAATTTGTTCTTGTATTGTATTTCAATATTGTTTTAGGGTTTTCTCTGTGCTTTCCTCAATTTTGTCAGTGTTTTCCTTGATCTGACTCTTGATTTATTGAAGGTATCTAGATATAATTCTTTTGAATTCCTTATGAGAGAGTTCCAATGCTGTGTCTTCCTCAGGGATGTGTTTTGAGTCTGTATCCTGGTCCCTTGTTTCTCCTGCTTTATCTTGCTTCTTTTTGTGGACTGTGATGCTCTGTTGTTTCCGAGGCATTGTGACATTTTTGTGTTTATATTTATTTGGTGATTGTATGTTGGAGTGACTTGCCCATGATTTTTGTTTTCTTTGTATGTTATCTACATAAGCAGGGTACAGTGCTGTGCTTCTCTGTTCACTAGTTGGCAGCACTTATACACTCACCACCTGTCTCCTTTCCTGTTGTCAGCCTCCCATATGTTCCTGCTGTCCTTGGCAAACAGAGCCTATTCTTAGGTCCCTGGAATTCAAATGAGAACACTGTCACTTTAAAATAAAAAAGGCTACCACTTGTAAAGATTCAAAATTGCTGCATCCTTGGTCACTTTAAATATCCAAAATGGCCACCACTTGTAAATGTTCAAAATGGTTGCACCCTTGGTCACTTTAAATATCCAAAATGGCCACTCCTTGTAAACAATCAAAATGGCTGTGCCCTCCAGATAGGCAAAAGTCCACAGCTCAGATTGTCTCCCTCGCTGTTTCCCTTCCTAGTCATAGGTGACCAGCACAGTCATCCCTGCAGCCCTTGGTGACCAGGGCTGATCTTTAGGTCAATTCTCAGGTCCCAACCCCACTTGGAAATATTCAGGCAGTTGGTCCCATCAGAGTCGCTGACAGTCCACTGCTCTGACCATCTCCATACTCACTGTTTTCCTTCAGGTTTTTCTACTAGTTGGTGCCTGATCTACTTCTGTATCCTTCCTTTCAAAGCTCAGGGCTCCAGGATTATCTTTTGTATCTCTCTGTTGGTTTCTCCTTTCTTTGTTGAAGAGGGTCTGTAGAGCTTGTCTGCCTATTCCACCATCTTACTGGAAGTCTCAATAGAGGGTATTCTTGTCTGTTTCCCATTTGCAAGGGGAATGCTTTGAGTCTTTCTCCATTGACAATAATTTTGGCTGTTGGTTTTACGTATATGTCCTTTATTATGTTGAGGATTTTCCCTTCTAACGCTATTTTGCTAAGAATTTAGAACAGGAATGGCTGTTGAATTTTATAAAATGCCTTTTCTGCATCAATTGATATGATCATATGGTTCTTTTGTTTCATTTATGTGATGACTACATTGATTTTTTTCCTGATGTTGTGCCATCCTTGAATACCTGGTATGAATCCCACTTGATTAGGATGTATTACTTTTTTGATATGTTGTTGTATTCTGTTGCCTAGGATTTTGTTGAAGATTTTTGTGTCTATATTCATGAGGGATATATAGGTCTGTAGTTTTCCTGTTTAGTGGTGTCTTTCCCTGGTTTTGGTATCAGTGTTAAACTTGCTTCTTAGAATGAATTTGAGAGTATTCTATCATTTTCTATTTTTAAAAATAGTTTTAGTAGTATAGGTGTCAGCTTTTCCCTGAACATTTAATAGAATTCTCCAATGAAGTTTGGGCCAGAATCTTTTTTTGTTGGGAGTTTTCTTTATGACCTGCTCAATTTTTTCTTCTGTTATGGATCTGTTTAAGTGTTCTGTATCAGCCTTGGTTAGTGTAGGTTGGTCTTGTGTTTCTCGAAATTTGTGTGTCTCTTGTAGGTTCTTGAATCTGTTGGAATACGGTTCATAATAATCTGTTATTATCTTTTATATGTCCATTGGTTTGGTTGCCCTTTTCATTTATTATTCATGTTATTTGCATCTTATCTTTCTTTTCCTTTGTTAAATTTGCCAGTGGTTTGTCAATTTTGTTAATCTTTTCAAAGAACCAGCTTCTTGTTCCGTTGATTTGTTTGTTGATTTTTGCTTCATTTTTTTTCTGTTTTTATCTTTATTATTTCCTTACATCTGGGTACTGTAGGTTTCTTTTACTGTTCTTTTTCTATTTGTTGGAGTTGTCTAGGCCATCTCTTGAGATATTGACATTTTAAGTGTATTAAGTCTTTTGATCCATGATCATGGAATGTCTTTCCATTTATTTAGGTATTTATTTCTTTCAACAATGTTTTGTAGCTTTCACTATAGAAGTCTTGAACTTATTTCATTAAATATATGTCATTTTGTATGTTTACTAAAATTTGTTAAGTAAGATTGATTCTAGCCTTGATCCTTGAGAAATTTAAAAGAAACCTTTTATGTCTCTATTTTTCATTCCTGTGTATAAGAAAGAGGACCTTCATCCATTTTTCAGTCCCCTGGAAAGTAAGCAGGTTCCTACAGTTCCTCACATTCATTCATTTGTTCATTCAACAAACATTTCTTACATACCTTTTAGGTGCCTGGCAGATACAAATAACAAGACATATTCCCTCTTTGAGGAGTCTTAACTCACAAAATTTAAAACTGATTTATCAGTAAAATTTAGTAAAACTTTAAAAGTTAGCCCTTGAAAATTTGTACCACTCATTTATGTTATCTTATTGGTCTTGTAAATTATATTTTTAGATAAACGCTTTTATTAAAACTTGTAATACAATAAATATCTGTAAACAACTATTTACAAAGAATACTTATAGTTCATAAATATACTGCTAAAGCTCTGTGCTTCATATTCCCCTTATATTCATTCTTATTTTAGTGTTTACTTCTAACCTATAATTAAACTAAATTCCCTTAATATTTCCTGAAAAGGACATAATGTAAAGAAAGAGGATATTAATCTAAACATTCTGTGCTTTTAATTTAACTATTTTTCACATGTGAAAAATATCAAGTAAATTTTTGGGAAACAATCTTTGTTAGTTACTAGGGATAGGAGGGGAGGAGGGGAAAATTACTGATTAGTTAAGAGACAAGTATTGATTTGGGTAAAGGGAAAGGCATTTTAACAAAAGTGTGTGACCAGCACCATAGCACTGAGGAAAAGGAAGACACAGAGAGGTGCACAAGAGGTATACCCAACATATTATTATTATTATTAAGGTAAATATTATTATGTACACAATACTGCACTATCAGTAATGATAAACAGTGATCAACAGGTGGATACATAGGCAGGCAGACAGACAAGAAGATCAGGTATGAGTAGGCAAATGGAAATATGCCCATGACCATACATAGATCTGGCAGACAATATTCCTACATATATATTTGTATGTACTATAAAAATGTCATTGTATAGAGCTAACCAAGAATAAAATTAGTATAACTTCTTAGCCACAACCAAGCACCATGAAACAGGGAATTACTGGGCCTGTGGGCTTGTGACCATGGTTGGAGGACACATCAAGCTCAATTGACACAACGTAGTACATAAAAACATTGTTCTACTTCCTACTTTGGTGAGCAGTAACTGGGGTCTTAAAAGCTTATGAATAGCCAACTAAGTTGCACCTATTGATTTCTTCTCATCTGGAGCAAAGGAGTAAAGAAAATCAAGGAAGTATGGAAACAGTTAGTTCCAGGGACCAATGGAGCACAGGAACCACAGCCTACACAACCCTGAAACCAGAAGAAATAGATGGTGCCCAGCTACTAAGGCCTGCTACTTAGAAAGGGATCAAAACTGTAGATACTGGATGGAATGGGAGAAAAAAATGTGGAATAAAATTTAAAACAAAAACAAAATTTAAAAATATAAAAGGGGCCAGTCAGATAGAGACTGATGAAACCCCAAGTCATCCTTTGGGCCTGGAATTGGATTCACTCCAGTAGCTCAGCTTTTAGCCTAACAATAAACAGACCTACAAGCTGAAGGGCTAAACCTGGGAGATGCACTCTTTAGAACTGTCCACCACAGGAGATCAGAAGGGCATCATTTGCACAGGGAGAAAGCTAGGTGGGCAGGAATTCATAGGTAAGAAGGACACGGGGAAGGGGTAACCACAG
>NW_006922884.1:114555-120806 GCF_000298275.1 Orycteropus afer afer | reverse complement strand
CACTGATAGAGCTCATTTACACAACAAAGAAACTATTCTCAAATGAGATTATATCCACAATTTAGGATTTACAGCACATATTTTTTTGGAAACAATTCAATTCGTAACATTGACATTCTGAGCCTTGATTTCCTTGTCTTATAAAATGAAAATGATATATTTATTCTTTGACATTTTAATTCTAGGAATTAGATATTTATTATGAAAATAGTTTGAAAACCCTAACGTATTATATGGCTATATTGTTTTTAATGTTTGATTTTTGTGTTAACTCTCTCACAGGAATACCAGCTCATGATTGGACTCAGTAATTGGATGCTCTGGGCTGCATATTTCGTCACGTTCTTCATTTTGTATTTAATTGTCATCTTTTTTATATGCATGACTTTCTCCGCAAAGGCAAGTGTCTGTTTGACTGCAGTATGCTGCAGCTAAATTTTGAGAAGAAAACAGAAACGTGCTCTGGGCTTAATGGTGCTCATGTTGCCAAAACCAGCACTGAATTCACTGCCATTGAGTTGGATCCAACTCATAGAGACCCCTTCTTGGGTTTCTGAGGTGGCATCACTACGGAAGTAGAATGCCCAATCTTTCTTTCAAGGAATGGCTGGTGGGTTTGAGCCACCAGCTTTCTGGTTAGCAGTCAAATGCCTTAGGCACTATGAATGAAAATGTGGAAACTCAGAAGTGGCTTATTTTTAGCAAATAAAACTTTAAATGTAGATAGATAGTTAAATGTAGATGGAGTTCTGGAAGAAATTATTATTATTATTATTTTTTTTTTTTTACCTCTCCATTTCACTGGGAAGTGTCATTAGTTTCGCTAAAACTATTAAAATGTATTTAAGAATGTTTTACTTTTCCTCTTTTGTTTTGCTGTGACATCATTCAGAGCAGGACTAAACTGGCTTCCTGGTTGTTTTTGCTAGATTGTATCTGTTCCAGTTTTCCAGCACAGTGACCCATCTCTCATCTTCATCTTTTTGCTGTGTTTTGCCATCGCTTCAGTGTTTTTCACCTTTATGGTTAGCACATTCTTCAATAAAGGTGAGTCTAATCCTCCTCTTGTGTGTGAGAGATTCTCAGTGACTAAAAAAGTTATTGCCTAAAATAGGATTATGTTGGGGATATCCTTTTAAACTTCATTTACCATCTCATGTACAGCTCTAACTAAAAAGACTGATCATATACATGTGAAATGATTTGAGAGGAAGCAGAGATCATTGAAAATTAATATAGCATAAGATACCTGAGAAAAAAGAATAAAAACCAAAACATAATCATATTTAGGATCTCTTTCTAACTTTAGCTGCTGCATCATATATGGTAAATGTCTACCCATCGACCAGGATGACTTTTTTTTTTTAAACAACTAAATTAAAATTTTTTTTTTTTTTTTAAATTTTATTGTGATTTGGGTGAAAGTTTTCAGAGCAAATTCACTTTCCATACAGCAGTTCACATACACTTTTTCTCATGACATTGACTGCAATTTCCCACAATGTAACAGCTCTTTTCCCACTTCTTCCCCATAGTTACCTCTTCCCTGTGTCCTTCCTTCCCAGGCACTCCTGCCACCTAAGTGTCTCCCTGTGCATACACAGCCCTTTTATTCTCCCATGATTGATCTCTCCAAGGAGTGTATCTACCTAATGTAAATGTTTAGCTCTTATACCTGTCTTTTGTTTGGCTGGAAGCCACAGGAGTGGGTTCATTTGCACACCTGAAGGGCAACTAGGGGCCATAGTCTCGGGTTTCACTAGGCTCTATCAGACCAGCAAACCTGATGCCTTTTGTGTGTGTGTGTGTGATTTAGATTTTGTTCTACTTTATTCCCCAGCTCTATCCAGGATCTCCTACATACATCACTCTCTGAATGGTTGATAGTGGTAGACAGGCACCATTTAGTTCTTCTGGTCTCATAGTCGTATAGGCTGAGGATCACATGGTATACCAATCCCTTGGACTAATTGTTTCCATATGTCTTTGGTTGTCTTCATTGTCTTCATTCTTCTTTGTTCTGGACCAGGAGAGACCCATCATTGCATCTAGATGGCCGCTTGCTTTTAAGATCCCAGTTACTATTTGTCAAAGTAGGATGTGGAACAATGTTTTTGTGTAGTGAGCTTGATATCCCCTGCAATCATGGTCCCAAGAACATAAGTACAATTACTCCCTCCCTCCAGGTAGCTGGCTGTGGTTGTTAAGGCTGTTGTCAACTTGTCTGGGCCAGGTTGAATGGCTGGGCAGCTGAATGTAGTTATTCCCCATGGTGAGATTGGTATTCAGTTTCATGGTGGAATCTACCAGAGCAGCTGAGTAACTAGAGATGTGGTCTGCTTCCAGCATAGAAGAAGCAGCTTTGAGGAAGGTCTTTAGCTTTTTGACACACTTGTACCTTCTATATAGCTGAGTCTTCATTCAGCAGCCAGCCATATTCTGCCAATCTTAATGGACTTGAATTAATGGCCTGCCATGTGCTTTGGTAATATCAGGACTGTGCCTTTTCAATTGTCTACCTTGGGTTTGTCAGCCTCAGCACACAGCAGCTGCCAGAGTGAAGGGGTTCCCCTAGCTTCGGTGGGCAAGGACCTAGAGGCAGAGCTGAAGCCCAAGGTCAAGAGGCTTTCACTCAGCCCCTAGAGCCTGGCACCTGGAACTTGGGCTTCTAACGTCCAAAATAATAAGAGAATAAAATCCTGTTTGTTAAAGCTATCTCATTTGTGGTATTTCTGTTAGAGTAGCACTGTTGCTGTTGTATGCTGTCAAGTTGGACCTGACTCATAGCGATCCCTCCTTGGGTTTCCAAGGCAGTATCACTATGGAGGTAGATTGTCCAGCCTTCATTCCGAGGAGTGGTAGGTGGGTTTGAACCGCCAGCCTTCTGGTTAGCAGTCAAGTGCCTTAGGTACTACGCTACCAGAGCTTCCAAGAGACAGCCTGGCTACCTGTGGGGAGCGGCTGGTGGGTTTGAACCACCAGCCTTGGGTGTAGCAGCTGACTGCCCGAGGTCCTGAGGCCATCCCCTAGGGCCAGAGTAGCACTAGGTAACCAAAACACTGTCTGTGGGCAAGAAATGACTTGTCAGCGCTACTATATACCTGGAAGTTCTTACACAACATACAAATACACTTGTAGAAACATTGTCTGCCTACTCTATACACGGTCATGGACACACTTCCTCCTGCATACACATAACTAATCATTCAATCTGTCCTCCCATCTATGTACCTGTATATCAATGTTTGCCATCACTGACAATGCAGTACTGTATGTGCAAAAGGGGTCATCTTTGTTGTCTGTATCTCCCATGCACCTCTCTATGTTTTCTTCTTCCTCAATGCCACTATTTTGATCACTCACATTTGGTACATTGCCCCTCCCTTCACCCAAATCAATACTTGTCTCTACCTCTGTAGCAGTGTTCCCAGGTTGCTGAGTCAGTGTTCCCTCCCCTCCCCTGGACTATACAATAATGGACTAATACAATATTTCTCCTTCTGTGATTGACTTACTTCACTCAGCATAATGTCCTCCAAGTTCACAGGATGGCTTTTGTATATTCTTTTTGAAGAGAGTAATATCTTCCATTATATGAAGATTAGAATGAGTGTATGAAGAGGATGAACACACAAAAATAGCTTGACTAAAAGAAAGAGGCTTTGTGTTTGTTTTTAGGTGCCGTGGAGTTGGCTCTGATTCATAGTGACACTATGTACAGCAGAATGAAACACTGCCCAGTTTTTCTCCATCGTCAGAATCTTTGTTATGCCTGAGCCCATTGTTGCAGCCACTGTCATCTCACTGAGGATCTTCCCCTCTCACTGATCCTCTACTTTACCAATCATGATATCCTTCTCCAAGGAGCTCTTGCGGTGCAGTGCCCAAAGCATTTGGACTGCTAACCAGAAGGTTGGTGTTCAAACTCACCAGCTGCTACAAGGAAGGAAGATTGGGCAACCTACTTCTCTGAAGATTTACCACCTTGGACTTCCAATGCCAGCCACTCTGAAAGGGATCAAAAGTGGAGATCTTGGATAGTGTTGGAGGAAAAATGTGGAACAAAATACAAAAACACAAAAATAACCAGAATTACTGGTCAGACAGAGACTGGTGAAACCCCTGAGACTGTGGTCTCGGGTTACCCTTGTTGTTGTTGTTGTTGTTGTTGTTATGTGCCGTCGAGTCAGCCCTGACTCATAGCAACCCCTCCTTGAGTTTCCGAGGCAGTATCACTATTGCCCAACCCAAGGAGGGGTCGCTATGAGTCAGGGCTGACTCGACGGCACATAACAACAACAACAACAACATCACTACGGAAGTAGATTGCCCCATCTTCCTTCTGAGGAGTGACTGGTTGGTTTGAACCCCCAGCCTTCTGGTTAGTGGTCAAGTGCTTTAGGCACTACACTACCAGAGCTCCTCGGGTTACCCTTAGGGTCTAGAAATGGGTTATCTTCCATGCATTGGCTTTCAGCTCAACAGTAGAAAGACCTACTTGCAGAACAACTAGCCCAGTGGTGATGCATCCACTCTAAGGAGATGCACTCCTTAGTTTAACCAGCCATGAGACACCAAAGGGGCAGCATTCACATAGAGGGAAAGCTAGACAGATAAGAATGCATAGTTAAGAAGGGTATGAGGATGGGGTTGTCGCAGAGAGGGAAGGGGAGAAGAGTGTTTTTATGGTTGGTGATTGTAATTGGGCGTGAAATCAAATGTGCATGAACTATTGAATGTAAATCAAATTTGCTTTGCAAATTTGAACCCAAGTACAAAAGAAAAAAAAAAAAAAAAGAAAAAGATTTACCACCTTGGAAACCAATGGAGGTTGCTATGAGTCAGAATTGATTTAATGGCAGTAGGTTTCTTAGGGGGTATCCTTCTCCAGGAACTGGTCCCTTCTGACAGCATGACCAGAAGTACATGAGACGAAGTCTGGCATTCTTTTTCTAAGGATCATCCTAGTTACACCTTTTCCCAAAAAACATTTGTTCATTCTTCTGGCAGTCCATTGATATTTTCAGTATTCTTTGCAAACACCACAATTGAAAGGTATCAGCTCTTCTGCAGTCTTCCTTATTCATTGTCCAACTTTCAATGCATATGAGGCTATCAAATATACCACAGCTTGGGTCAGGCACACCTTGACATCTTTGCTCTTTATTTTATTTTGGTTTAAGGTGTTTTTTTAATAGTTTATTGTGATGTGGGTGCAAGTTTACAAAGCAGATTGGTTTTACACCCAACAGTTCATGCACATTTTGTTTCACTGCCCCAATTACAATCCCCAACTAGAAAACGCTCTCCACCCCTTTTCCCCCTGTGACTATCCTTTCCTTGTGCCCTTCTTATGTATGCATTCCTGACTCTCCAGCTTTCCCTGTACGCAAATGCAGCTTTTCTGATGGCTTATGGTTGATTGATCTAGGGGGTGCCTCTTCCTGGGGTAAGTGTTCTGCTTGTGGGTCTTCCTAGCATTTTGCTGAGAGCCAATCCACAGAAGTGAGTCGAGTTCCAGGCCCGAAGGATAACCTGGGGCCATAGGCTCAAGGGTTCCACCAGCCTCTATTTGTCTAGTAATTCTGGTCATTTTTGTGTTTTTGAATTGTGTTCTACATTTTTCCTCTCACTCTATCCAGAACCTCTAATTTTGATCCCTTTTCAAGTGGTTGGTATGTGCAGCCCGGTACCCTCTAGTTCTTTTGGTCTCAGGGTCGTGAAGGGTAAGGTCCCTGTGGTCTGTTATATCCTTGGACTTATTGTTTCCAAATAATTTTGATTTTCATTGCTCTTTTTTGCTCCAGATGAGGGGAGACCAGTAGTTGCATCTTAGGTGGCCACTTGAAAGCTTTTAAGACCCCGGTCACTACTCACCAAAGTAGGATGTAGAACAAGATTTTTATGTACTATATTGTGCCAATTGAGCATGGTGTCCCCAGAGAATATGGTCCTGAGCCCACAGGCCTGGTGACTCTCTCCCTCAAGGTGTTTGATTGTCTCTGAGAAGCTATTCCAACCTTGTCCTCTGCTAGACTGCACTGTATATGGATATTTTTGTAGTAGAGGTACATATGTTAACACTTATGTTGAGCCACATCTGTCCTTGGTCTTGGGTACATTCTTGTTTGCCTACTCACACCTCATCTTCTCACCTGTCTGTGGATTTTCCCATTGCCTAGTGTTTGCTGTTTGAAAAGGAATGGCGTGGCATTCATCATCACAAAGGATGTTTCAAGATCTGTCCTGAA
>NW_006922884.1:104457-112803 GCF_000298275.1 Orycteropus afer afer | reverse complement strand
GCACTTAACAACAACAGTGTTTGCTGCAACTGGTATTGCCGTATTGTGCCTGTAATAGTGTTTGCTTCTGTTGTCTGTATCTTTTGTGTACATTTCTGTGTCTTCCTTTTTCCTGTTGTTATTGTATTGATCACACATTTTGTTATATTGCCTTTCCCTTTTGTGTCCCTGGTAAGGTTTATTCCTAAGTATTTTATCTTTTTGGTACCTGTAAATGGTTTTGCTTTCCTTATTTCCTTTACAGAGGTCTTTTTTTGATGTAGAAAAATCCAACTGATTTTCGTATGTTGACCTTGTTTCCTACCACTTTGCTTAGTTCCAGTAATTATTTTTTTTTTTGCTTAGTCTCTTGGGTTTTCTGTGTATAGGATCATGTGATCTGCACATAGAGACAGCTTTACTTCTTTGCCAATTTGTATGCCTTTGATTTTTCTTTCTTGCCTTATTTCCCTGGCTAGGACTTCCAATAAAATGTTGAATAGAAGTGGTGATGGAGGGCATCCTTATCTGGTTCCCATTCATAAGAGAAATGCTTTGAGTCTTATTCCATGAGCAATGATGTTGGCTGTTGGTTTTGTGTATATGACCTTTATTATGTTGAGGATTTTCCCTTCTGTTCCTATTTTGCTGAGAGTTTTGAACAGTAATGGGTATTGGATTTTATCAAATGTCTTTTCTGCATCTAATATGATCATATAGTTCTTTTGTTTTGTTTATGTTGTGGATTACATTGATTGTTTTTCTGATGTTGAACAATTCTTGTGTACCTGGTATGAATCCCACTTGGTCATGATGTCTTATTTTTTTTGATACGTTGTTGTATTCTGTTGACTAGGATTTTGTTGAAGATTTTTGCCTCTATATTCATGGGGGCTATTGGTCTGTAATTTTCCTTTTTAGTGGTGTCTTTCCCTGCCTTTAGTATCATTGTTAGCTTGTTTCATAGAATGAATTTGGGAGTATTTCATCATTTTCTATGTTCTGGAATAGTATGACTAGTATAAATGTCAGATCTTCTTTGAATGTTTGGTAGAATCCTTTAGTGAATCCATGTGGGCCAGGACTTTTATTGTGGGGAATTTTTTTATGGCCTGCTCAGTTTTTTCTTTTGTTATAGGTCTGTTCAAGTCTTCTGTATCAGGCTTGGTAAATGTAGGTAGGTCTTGTGTTTCTAGACATTTGTGAATCTCTTGTAGGTTCTTGAATCTGTTAGAGTACAGTTCTTCATAATATTGTTTTTATTTATGTATATATATTTTAATTTCAGTTGGTTCCATTGTAATGTTGCCCTTTCGTTTATTATTTGTGTTATTTGTATCTTCCTTTTTTTTCTTTGTTAAATTTGCTAGTGGTTTGTAAATTTTGTTAATCTTTTCAAAGAACCAGCTTCTTATTTTGTAGATTTTCTCTATTGTTTTTCGCTTCATTTATTTCTGCTTTGATCTTTATTATTTCTTTACTTCTGGAAACTATAGGTTTCTTTTCTTGCTCTTTTTCTAATTTTTGGAGTAATTGAGTTAAAGTGTTGATACTGATTCTTTCCTCTTTTTTGATGTGTGCATTTATATCTGTAAATAGACTTCTGAGTACTGTTTTTGCTGTGACCCAAAGGTGTTGGTAAGTTGTATCTGCATTCTCCTTTGTTGTTAGGAATTTTTTTATTTCCTACTTTATTTCTTCTGTTACCCAGTAGGTTTGGAGCAGTTTATGATTCAGTTTAGACATATTTGATATTTTTCCCTTGTTCTTCCTATTAATGATTTCTAATTTTATGGCATTGTGATGTGAAAAGATGCTTTGTAGTATTTCAGTGTTTTTTAATTTATTGAGGTTTGTTTTGTGACCTAACATATAGTCTATTCTGGAGAATGATCCATGTACATTGGAGAAGAATGTGCATTGTGCTTTTGTTGGGTGGAGTGCTCTGTATAGGTCTATGAGGTCAAGTTGTTTGATTGGAGTGTTGAGATCTTCAGTGTCTTTGTTGAGTTTTTTCTGGTTGTTCTATCCCTCTTGAAAGTGGTGTATTAAAGTCTTGTACTACTATAAAATAGTTGTCTATAGTAAAATAGTTGTCTATTTTTCCTTTCAATTCAGTTAATATTTGCTTTATGTATTTTGGTGCTCTTTCATTGGGTGCCTAGATATTTATTATGGTAATGTCCTCTTGGTCATTTGACCCCTTTAGCGTCATATAGTCACCTTCTTTGTCCCTTATGCTGTTTTTCATCTTGAAGTCTATCTTATCAGAAATTAATACTGACACTTCTGCTCTATTTTGTTTCCCATTAGCTTGATATATTTTTTTCCATCCTTTAATTTTAAATTTATTTTTATCTTTGTGTCTAAGTTGGGTCTTTTGTGTGCAGTATATTGATGGGTCTTCTTTTCTTATCTAGTCTGCCACTCTCTTTCTCTTGACTGGTGCATTTAGTCCATTCACATTGAGTATAATTAGTGATAGGTATGGATTTATTGCTTTCATTCTGTTTGTTGTTGTTGTTGTGTTGTTGGTGGTTTCCTTGTTTCAAATATTTTTCTGTACTGAGCTCATTTTGCTATCAAGTGCTTTCTCTCTCTCTCTTTTCTTCATTATTATTGGTTTTGTGCTTACTAAGCCCTTGTGTTTTTCTTCTTTCTGAGTTTGCTTAGAAGGAATGTTAATTTTCTTTGATTACCCTGAAGTAAATTCTTATCTCCCTAAGTTTGAAACAGTCTGTTCTATAAAAACATTGTTCTGTCTTCCTCTCCATTTGGAACATTTGTAATTAAAACTTTTATTGCCTCTATTTACTTCATTGCTGGTGTTGTCTGCAAATAGACTCCCTTATTTCTCTATGTATGTTTTTTTATGAGCTTATTTTGAGAATCTTTTTCTAGTTTTATTTCTAGGTGGTGGTGTCAAGTGTCTTGATTTTAATTTATTGTTCTCTGTTGTGGGTTTCTATGGGAAAGACTCCCTTTAGCATTTCTTGTAGGGTTGGTCTGGTTTTCACAAATTCTCTTAATTTCTGTTTGAGAATGTCTTGATTTCACCCTCATATTTAAGGGACAGTGAGACTCGATATATAATTCTTAGTTGGCAGTTCTTTTCTTTCAAGGCTTTATATATGGCATCCCTTTGATGTCTTGCCTGAATGTTTTCTGCTGAGAAATTAGAGCTTAGTTTATTGGTTGTCCATTGTAGGTAACATTTTTTTTTTTTTCCCCACAAGCTGCTCCCAAGGTTCTTTCTTTGTCTTTTTTTGGAAAGTTTGATTATATGTCTTGGTAACTTTCTTTTGGGATTTATCCTGTGTGGAGTTTGTTGAGCTTTTTAGATGGATATCTTTTCTTCCTTATTTTATGTTAGCAGGTCTTTGGCAATTTTCTCACTGTTTTTTTTTTTTTTTTTCCCTCCTCTTTCTTTGGTATTCCAATCAGGTATTATTTGTTTCTTTTCATGTTGTCCCATATAACTCTTAGATTCTCTTCATGATTTTTCTTCATACTGGCTGGCTTCAAGGGATTTGTCTTTTGGCTGGGGAATGCATTCATCAGCCAGTTCAAGTCTAGTCTTTTTTCCTTTCACTGTGTTATGTATCTCTGTACTTTTAGTGTCCTTCTTCTGGGATTCTAATTGCTGTTTTTGTATGAGTTCTAATTATGTATTTATCTTCTGGTTTTGTTCTTGAATTGATTTTCCTGAAGTCTTCCAGGGTACTATGTCTTCTCATTGTTTCTGTTTGTGATTTCCTTGACCTTTTGAAGGGTCCTATATATACAGAAGCTTTGGTAGCACAGTGCCTATATGGCATCTGACTGCTAACCAGAAGATTGGTGGTTCAAACCCACCAGCCACTTCATGTAAGCAAGACTGGGCAGTCTACTTCCATAAAGATTTACCACCTCAGAAACCCAATGGGGGTTACTATGAATTGGAATTGACTCGACGACAGTGAGTTGGGATATATATGCACATGTATACGTATATACACACACACACACACACGAATATATTTTCTGAATGGTTTCTCAGACAGTTCTATTGCTTATTCTTCCTCTAAGATACATAATCCTGTTATACTCTGGGCTTTTGTTTCTATTATCTTGTCCTGTTTTTTTTTTTTTTTTTTTTTTGAAGTTGTCTGTTATTTACATTTTGAAGTTGTTGTCTTTCATTGTTAGTTATTTATTGATTTGTTTCACTCTGATTTTATGCTTTACTATATCTGGAAATGTATAGCTGGTGTATTTCTTTGGTTATTAACTGAGCTGTAGTGGGTTAGTCTCCAGCTCTGTGTTGGTGGAATCACTGCTGGGGATGTGGGTACAGTTCTCCGTTGTGAAGAGCGTTTGGAGTTGGGATGAACAGATGTTGTCTAGTTTCTGTTGTTGATCCTATGGTGGAGCTTTTGGTATTATCTGTCTATTGGTTGAGATGTTCATTGTGGTAACTATGGTTGCCTTGTGGAGGTTTAATATGTTCCTCCTGTTGGATGAGGTAGGGGAGAAAAGGAAGAGAGGAAAAACAAAGAAACAAAAAATGCCAGAAGCAAACCCCAGGATAGAAAGGCATAAGGAGTTTTCCGTGTTTGGGGTGAGATAATTCAGTCACTGATGCAAGCATGGGCAGGATGGCCTGGGGACTTCTGGGGCCATCTGCTGCTGCTGATGCCCAGCTGTCAATCAAAGTCCCATGGTTCAAATCTAGTCACCCCAAAGGACAAAGGGCCACCCCTTTCTGCATGAATCAGCAAGCCACAAAATCCCAGTATACAGATCCACTTTGTGCCAAAATGGGTCACCAAGGGTTGGACCCAAGCCCACTGCCGTGCACCCATTCTCAGGCATTGGCTATGCAGAGGGGGCTTCTCCTCCCTTTGTCTCACTCCCTTCTGGACTATGCAGCAACCCAAGCCAAGGAGCATCTTGATCCATTTCCCAGTAAGATCTTTACTCCCCCTCAAAACCCCAGCTCACCTAAAAAATCTCCCAGTGTGGCTATTCTGAATCCCCAATGCCTGTGGGTTATGCAATGTATTTTTTTATTATTATTATTCCTTTCATCCTCCTCAAAATCTTGTGTATCTAATGACTCCTTTCTGTCTTCCTTGGCTGGATGGTCCTGCCTTTTTTCCCCATTCATTTAACTTGCTCCCTTTCTGTCTTCACTGGATCTAATATTTATGTTCTTCTTAATTGTTCATAACTCCAGTATTATTATTTGTATCTGCTTTACCTAGTTACTCAGAGTCTCAGTTGGAAGAGGGACTGAATGTGTGAACTATCTGTACAATGCCATCTTTAAGAAACCTTCATTGTTGTTGGGTGTTTACTAAGCCCTTGTGTTTTCTTCTTTCTTAATTTGGTTTAGAAGGATTGTTAAATTTCTTTGTGGTTATCCTATAATAAATACTTTTTTTTTAAAGAATAAAGGTTTTATTATTATTATTATTTCAAAGTAGTATTTAATCTCTTTTTTTGATTCATGATGCAAAAAAATAAAGGCAGGGAAAAGTATATTTACCTCATATGCTTATATGGCCAAATACCTCATGCAGCATATACAAGTATGGACAATGCCACTTTTGGGGGTTTTTGTTCCATAAGCAGAAATACAGTTAGTTTTTAAATTGTGTTCATCAGGTGTTTAACAATTGATTTTTTATCCATTAGCCTAATGACTACTTCCAATTTTCCATGTTTCAGTTATTAATAGATGTTTGTAGCTGTTTCTTCCCATTTTGACTTGTGCCTCATCAGCAAATGGAGGTCCCAAAAGCTTTACTCCACCTATATCATTAAAGTCAACTCTACTCAGAGGAGGCAGCTTTTACTCACTTGTGTTTTGAGTGTCTTCCAACCTGAGGGGCTCATCTTCCTGCACTATATTAGACAGTGTTTCAGAGCTATTCAGAAAGTTTTCCAGTAATATATCAGACAGTGTATCACTGCTATTAATAAGGTTTTCACTGGGCAATTGTTTGAGAAGTGGATGGCCCCATCTTCCCAGTCTATCTTAGACTAGAAGCTCCACTGAAACCTGTCCACCATCAGTACCTTGCTGTTATTTGAAACACTGGTGGCATAGCCTCCAGCCTTACAGCAACATGCAAGCCACCACAGTACAACAAATTGACAGAAGAGTGGTGGAGGGAACCAAGACTGTATGTGTGTGTGTATATGTATATAGTATATAATACATACATTCTACATTTATAGTATATAATGTTGTTGTTGTTAGGTACCATCAAGTTGGCTGTGACTCATAGCGATACTGCCTGGTTGTGTGCCATCCTCAGAATCCTTCCTGTACCCAAGCCCATATTTATAGCCACTGTGTCAATCCATCTCACTGAGGATCTTCCCCTTTTTCAGTGACACACTGCTCCCTGCTTCAGTCTACCAACCATGATATTCTTTTCCAGGAAATAGTCCCTTCTGACAACATGACTAAAGTAGGTGAGATGAAGTCTGGCCATTCCAATGAGCATTGTGGCTGCACTTCTTCCAGGACAAATCTGTTAGTTCCTCTCGTAGTCCATGGTACTTTCAGTATTCTGTGCCAACATCACAGCTAAAAGCATCAACTCTTCTTCTGTCTTCCTTATTCATTGTCCACCTTTCACATGCATATGAGGTGATTCCCACCAGCCACTCCTTGGAAGGAAGATTGGGCGATCTACTTCCATAGTGATACTGCCTTGGAAACCCAAGGAGGGGTTTCTATGAGTCGTGACACGATGGCAGTGAGTTTGGTTGGTTTTTTTGGGGGGGTGGGGGTGGGGGAGGTGGTAGGCCCACTTTAGTCTTCAAAGAGACATCTTTGCTCTTCAGGACTTTTTTTCGCACTGTTTCCTCCCATCCCCTCCCACCCCTGGTAACCAACAAAGAAAGTTTCCTTCCATATATAAACCTTTCCTTGACTTTTTACAATAATGAAATAATACTATATTTGTCTTTCTGTGATTGACTTATTTCACTCAGCATAGTGTCCTTGAAGTTCATCCATGTTATTTGGTGTTTTGCAGATTCTACACTATTCTTTAGTGTTGCATAGTACTCCATTGTGTGTATGTACCACAGTTTGGTTATCCATTCTTCTGTTGATGGACACCTAGGTTGTTTCCGTCTTTTTGCTATTGTAGACAGTGGTGCAGTGAACATGGGCATGCAAATGTCTGTTCTTGTCCTGGCTCTCACTTCTTTAGGATGTATACCTAGTAATGAAATCACTGGATCAAATGATATTTCTAATTCCAACATATTAAGGAATCGCCATACTGCTTTCCACAGTGGTTATATCATTTTACAGTCCCACCAGCAGTATATAAGAGTCCCAGTCTTTCCACATCCTCAACACTATATGTAATTTTCTGTCTTGAACTTTGCTATTAGTGCTGGGGCAAGATTTATCTCATTGTTTTGATTTGCATCTCTCTAATGGCTAATGATCATGAACACTTCTTCATGTGTTAGTTGACTGCCTGAATATCCTCTTTGATGAAGTGTCTATTCATGTCTTCTGCCTATTTTTGAATTGGATTTTTAATCTTTTGTTGTTGAGGTGTTGGAGTTTTCTATAAATTTTAGAGATAAGTCCTTTTCAGATATGTCATTGCCGAATATTTTTTCCCAATCTTAGATTCTCTTTTGACCTTTTTGTAGAAGTCTTTGGAAGCACATCAAAATTTAATTTTTAGAATGTCTCATTCATCTAGTTTATCTTCTACTGTTTGTGCATTTTATGTTATGCTTGACAGTCTATTTATGCTATAACTGAGGGCCCCTACATTTGCACCTATTTTTTTTCCTTGAGGAACTTTATAGTTTAAGGTTTCACATTTAAGTCTTTGATCCATCTTGAGTTAGTTTTTGTGTGTGGTATGAGGTACGGATCTTGTTTCATTTTCCTGCAGATGGATATCCAGTTTTGCCAGCACCATTTGTTAAACAGACAGTCTCTTCCCCATGTAATGGATTTCAGCCCTTTGTCAAAAATCAGTTGACCATAGGTTGATGGATCTGTTTCTGGGTTCTCAATTCTGTTCCACTGGTCTGTGTCTCTGTCATTGTAATGATATCAGGCTGTTTTGACTACTGTGGCTGTATAGTAGGTTTGAGATCCAGGAGTGTGAGACCTCCTACTTTGTTGTTCTTCAATAGTGCTTTGCTTATATACAAGGTTTCAATTTCCTTTCCATATAAAATTAGTGATTGGTTTTTCCATATCCTTAAAGAATGCTCATGAGATCTGGATTGGGATTGCATTGAATGTATAGATTGCATTGAGTAGTATTCACATTTTCACAGTGTTCAATCTTCGTATCCACAAGCATGTTATGTTCTTCCATTTATGTAGAT
>NW_006922884.1:80706-81908 GCF_000298275.1 Orycteropus afer afer | reverse complement strand
TTGTCAGCCTCAGCAGCCAGCAGCTGAGCGAAGAAAAGTCTCTAGCTTCAGTGGGCCTAGAACAGGAGGCAGAGCTGAAGCCCAAGGTTGAGGGGCTTATCCACAGCCCCTAGAGCCTGGTACTTTGAACTCGTACTTAAAGACTCCAAACTGTTAGAGAATAAACTCCTGTTTGTTCAATCCATCCCATTTGTGGTATATCCTTGTCAGAGTGAGACTAGGTAACTGAAACACTGGCTGACTGCCTTTTTTTTCTTTTTTTCCTGCTCTCTTTCCCTGACTTCACTAGATCTCTAATACTTGATCTTCTCCTAAGATGTTCATGACTCCAGGATCATTCTTTATATCTGTTCTACTCAGTTTCTCAAAATCTCTGTTGAAAGAGGGATCTGCCACATGGTCTGTTAGTAGGATGCCCTCTTAACCCCCCTTGAGATTTTTGTTCTTTAACAGTTTAAGGAGGTCTTTTGCAGCAGAATCACCCAGTGCAATATGTCATTTGATTTCTTTACTGTGTTTCCTTGGGTGTTGATTTTGGATCCAAGTAAAATGAGATCTATGACAACTTCATTCTTTTCTCCATTTATCATTATGTAGCTTAGTGGTGCAGTTGTGAAGACTCTTTTTTTTCTTTGAGTTGAAGTGTAATCCATACTGAAGGCTGTAGTCTTTTATCTTCATCAATAAGTTCTTCAAGTCTTCTTCACTTTCAGCAAGCAAGGTTGTGTCATCTGCATATTGCTAGTTCTTAATGAGTCTTTCTCCAGTCCTGATGCTGTGTTTGTCTTCATATAGTCAAACTTTTCAGATTATTTGTTAAGCATACAGATTAAATAAGTATGGTGGAAGGATACATCCCTGACACAACACCTTTCCTGATATAAATCATGCAGCACCCCTTTGTTCTGTTTTAACTACTGCTTCTTTGTTTATGGACAAGCTCATCATGAGCACAATTAAGTGTTCTGGAATTTCCATTCTTTGCAATGTTATCCATAATTTGTTATGATCCACACAGTTGAATGCTTTTGCATAGTCAATAAAACACAGGTAAATATCTTTCTGGATTCCAGGGACCTAAGAATAGGCTCTGTTTGCTGAGGTCAGGTGGTGAGTGTATAAGTGTTGTCAACTAGTCAATACAGGAGACAGCATAGTCCCCTGCTTATGTAGATAACATATAAACAAAACAAAGAAAATGA
>NW_006922884.1:77952-78905 GCF_000298275.1 Orycteropus afer afer | reverse complement strand
TGGATGACCAAACTATGGAACATACACATAATGGAATGTTATGCAGCACTAAAGAATAATCGAGAGTCTGCAAAACACCACATAATATGGGTGAACTTGGAGTACATTATGCTGAGTGAAGTAAGGCAATCACAGAAGGACAAATATAGTATTGTTTTGTTGTTGTGGAGGGTCAAGGAAAGGTTTGTATATGCAGGGAAACTTTCCTTGTTGGTTGCTGGCAGGGAAGGAGAAGGGAGGGGACACTGTGAAGAAAAAAAAAAAGAATTGACCCTTGTCCCTTTAATTTTGTGTATTTCACTGTACATAAACTATATTTCAATAAAATGCATTAAAAAATAATTTGAGAAGGCATGCAGAAAACAATGGAAATCAATGCAACACAGTATACACATGAAAAAAACATTGAGCTAACCTAAGAATGCTTCCTGAAGAGGTAGCTTTTGAAACATTTTTTGAAGGATTGGGAGATTGAATTAGGAAGTCAAGTCAGTAGATACCAGTATCCATTCATTCATTTATTTAAGTCTTTGGATCATTTACCTTGTGCTCTTGGACAGTGTGTAATGTGCAAAGGGAAATAAAAAAAATATATTTTTTTGCCACTTGAGGGATTACATGAAAAAATAGATGTGACCATATAAGTCCATTTCATAGATATTTTTTTTTGTTTTTCTCAGTACATTGCCACAGACATTATCAGTTGATGTGGGGGTTCCTCACAAGGAATGGAATCATACATATGACCTATAATATAACTAAGAAGAAAAACAACAAAAACAAAACAAAAAGCAAACCCATGAGTAGGGAAATGAGTGTCAACATTAGGCAGAATGTGATACAGTGCAGAGAAAAGTAAGATCTGTAGAAAGCAAATGAGAATGTTTTCTATTTCTGGCATTATGGCAAATTAGAAACTCTGGACAGTTTTATATGTGTTTTCTGGTACATGC
>NW_006922884.1:71909-76597 GCF_000298275.1 Orycteropus afer afer | reverse complement strand
GAATCAAATGTCAAGCTGAAGGCTTTTCTCGACTCCCGCAGCTGCAGGAGCTGACGAGCTCAAGGTTGGCAGGTAGTACCACCTGTTGGCTCCAAGGAATGAAGAATCCAAGATCTCCAGGCAGAATGGCGAATTGTTTGCTCATGGACAGTTGTAGGCAGCACAACAGGATCCCGATCCACAGAAGAGTGTCTCTCTTCTCAGAATGTCCATAAATGTATTGGAAGCAGGCCACACCCCTAGGGAAACTCCTTTCAATGGGTTGGCTGCTCAAAACATATACATCTGATCCTATCATTGGAATAACCCACATCACTGTTGCTTAAACCACACAGAATTGTGATCCACCCAAGTTGACACACAGCTCCAACTATCATAAGCACCTTGGTACACCACGGGCCTAGGACTGCATGGATTCATTGAGGAAGTAGTATATGGAGCACAGTGAAGCCTGCACTTTGTTAATCATCTGGCCCTGGTCAAGGCAACTGAGAAGCTGGACCTGAGGCAAAGCTATTAAGAAAGCACAGCACAAGTCTGAGTTTCTGGGCATGCAATACCAGGACAGAGAGACTGAGGTCAGAGTGGGCTAAGAGTTGGACCTGTGGTAGCTCATCCAGCTCACCAAACATTGCATGAGCTGAGTTCCTGATCACTCAGGCCTGGGACAGAGAGACTGGATGAGCAGATGTGAAACAAAGCATCTGAGCAGTTGGGTCTGGGGCAGAGTGCATCAATAAGTATGGCACAGGCCTGAGTTCATGAACACTTGGGCCCAGAACAGAGAGGCTTGGTGACTGAAGAGTGAACTGAGGTGCCTGGGTGAGCCAACATGGGGTGGATAAGCTTGATGAGTATAATGTGGGCCTGAATTCCTAAAAACTTGAGCCTGTGACAGAGAGACTTGGTGTCTGCATTGCAACCTGAAGCACTGGAACAATCAGACCTGGGATAGAAAAGTTCAGTGAGTACAACAAGGACTGGGGTTCCTGTAGTTTCCAAGAAGAGGCAAAAAGATGAACACAGAGTGGGCTGCAGTTCATGAATAGTAATGACACATAGTAAATTGACAACAGCAGCTGCTTCCAGAGTGGGACTCTGAGGCTCATCTAGCACAGCCATTATTCTGGGAAAAGGAGTTTTAGATACATCTATAATAGCTGTAACTTCTGAGTGGGGTTCTAGAGCTAGAGTTGCATGGCTGAGGGCACCAGGGATGGTTTCTGTGGTGATCAGAGGTAGCCAATATTCCCAAAATGGGGGTGTGTGCTAGAGGGACATAGCTGGTGTGATGGGGGGGTTGCTAGGTGTCTGGTACTAGAATACCTTGAGGAAAACTGTCACAACAAGTACTACAAACTAACGAGTTTGGTGCTAAAGTCATCTCCAACTCAAGGAACTCAGAGATGAAACAGTGATGGCCAGTGCAGTATTGTACGTGTACTGGTATTTGTCTCTGTTGTGTTTATCTTATATGCATATTTTGGTGTCCTTCCTTTCCCCAATGTTATCATCCTGGTCTCAGACTCTTTCCATACTGTACCTCCTCTTACCCAAATCAACATGTGGCCCCCAACTAGTCCAAATTATCCCCTCCCTTTCCCTCCTATCCCTGGTAACCTACAAAGTGAGTTCCCTTCCCTAAGCAAACCCTTCCTTGACTTTTTACAGTAATGGGCTCATACAACATTTGCCCTTCTGTGATTGACTTATTTCACTTAGCATAATGTCTTCCAGATTCATCCATGTTGTGAAATGATTTGTGTATTATTTATTATTCCTTAATGTAGCATAGTATTCCATTGTGTGAATATACCATAATTTGGTTATCCATTCATCTGTTGTTGAAAAAAAAAAGTCAGTAATAACAAAAAAAAAATAACAAAAGAAACAGAACCATATGATCATCTCAATCAATGCAGAAAATGTCAAGCTGCGGGGGCTGATGAGCTCAAGGTTGGCAGACAGTATACCAGCTATTGACTTCAGCAGATGACGAATCCAAGATCACCAGAGGGAATGGTGGATTGTTCACTCATGGACAGTTGTAGGCAGCACACAGGATCCAGATCCACAAAAGGTTCTCTAATTTTCCCAGGATGTCCATATATATGTGTGTATGTGTGTGTATGTGTGTGTGTGTATGGGGGAGTTCTGGTGGCATAGTGCCTAAGGCACTTGACTGCTAACCAGAAGGTTGGCAGTTCAAACCCACCAACCAGTCCTTGGAAGGAGGATTGGGTGATCTAATTCCATAGTGATACCAGCTTGGAAACCTAAGGAGGGGCCGCTATGCATTGGAGATGACTTGATGGCACACAACAACAACATGTATGTATGTATTGGAAGCAGATCACACCTCTAGGGAAAGTCCCTTTCAACAAATTGGCTGCTAGAAGCATATGTTCATATCTCATCATGGGATTAACCACATCACAACTACTTAAACCACTCAGAATCGTGGTTCAGCTAAGTTGACACACAGTCCCAACTATCACAGTATTATAACAGGAAACTGCTAGAAATTCAAGCCAGATTCAGAAGAGGATATGGAATGAGGAATATCATTGCTGATGTTAGATGGATCTTGGCTGAAAGCAAATAATACCAGAAAGATGTATTTTATTGTCTATGCAAAGGAATTAGGCTGTGCGGGACATAACAAATTATGGCTAATATTGCAAAGTGGGAATTTTAGGACACTTAATTTTGCTCATGTGGAAACTGTACATTAACCAAGAGGTGGTCATTCAAACAGAACTAAGGGACACTGCATGATTTAAAATCAGGAAAGATGTGCATCAGGATGTGTCCTTTCACCATACTTATTCAATCTGTATGTTGAGAAAATAATCCAAGAAGCTGGACTATATGAAGAAGAACATGACACCAAGGTTGTCTGCGATATGCAGATGATGCAGCCTTGCTTGCTGAAAGTGAAGATAACTTGAAGCACTTACTACTGGTAAAGATCAAAGACTACAGACTTCAATATGAATTGCACCTCAAAATAAAGTAAAAATAATCACAACTGAAACAATAAGCAACATCATGATAAATGGAGAAAATACTGAAGTTATCAAGGATTTCATTTTACTTGGATCCACAGTAACTGCCCATGGAGCAGCAGTCAAGAAATCAAGCAGAGTATTGCACTGGGAAAATCTGCTGCAACAGACCTCTTTAAGTTATAGATCAAAGATGTCCCTTTGAAGAGTAAAGTGAGCCTGAACCAAGACATGGCATTTTGAATAGCTACATATGCGTGTGAAAGCTGGACAATGAATAAGGAAGACCAGAGAAGAATTGATGGCTTTGAATTATGTTGTAAGTGAAGAACATTGAATATGCTATGGACTGCCAGAAGAACAAATTAATCTGTTTTGGAAGAATAGAGCCAGAATACTCCCTATAAGTGAGAATGGAGAGATTTTTGTCTCACATACTTTGGTCCGTTATCAGAAGAGACCAATCTCTGGAGACATCATGTTTGGTAAAGTAATGGGTCAGCAAGAAAGAGTAAGACCCTCAACAAAATGGATTGACACAGTGGCTTCAACAGTGGGTGCAATCATAGAAATTAATGTGAGAGTGATGCAGGACCAGGCAATGTTTCATTCTGTTGTACATAGGATCACTATGAATCAGAACTGACTCAAAGGTGTTTTAAAACTACAATCTTTACAGGAGATTGCCAGGCCTATTCTCCCTTGGAGTTGCTGATGGGTTCAAACCAACCATCTTTCAGTTAGCTTTGAATGCTTAACAATTGCTCCACCAGGTTTCCTTATCAGACATACAGGCCAATGGATAGAATTGAAAATCCAGAAATAAATCTATGATCAACTGATTTTCAGCAAGTGTAACAAGTCTATTTAATGCAGGAAGAAAGAATCTCTTTAGTAAATTGTGCTGGGAAAATTGGATTTCCACATGCAGAAGAGTGAAAAAGGATCCATAACTCACACCATACACAAAAACTAATTCAAAATGGATCAAGGATCTAAGTGTAAAAACTGTTGTTATTAAGTATAGTCACATTGGTTCCAACTCACAGTGACCCTAAGTACAACAGAACAATCAATACACTGCCTAGTCCTGTGCTATCCTCAAATCATTGCTTTGTTTGAGCATATTTTTGCAGTTATTGTGTCAGTGCATATCGTTGAGGATCTTTCTCTTTTTCACTGAGCCTCTACTTTACCGTGCATGACTGGTCACTCCTGATAACATGTACACAGTATGTGAGATAAGTCTTGCCATCCTTGCTTCCAAGGAGCATGCTGGCTGTACTTCTCCCAAGACAGATTTGTTCACTTTTGGGGCATTCCACTATATATTCAGTATTCTTTGCACACAGCATAAGGCAATGACGTTAATTCCTCTTTGGACTTCTTTATTCATTGTCTAGCTTTTGCATACTTATGAGTTGATTAAAAACCTAAAGTATAAAATTCTTAAAAGATATAGGGTTGAGACTGTGGGACCTAGTTTTTAATCATAGATTACCAGATATGATAACAAAACTTTAGCAGCGAAAGAAAAAATGGATATATCAAATATGATGGTGAAATTAGAAGTTTTCCAGATAAGCAGAAATTAATGGAATTTGTTAAAACCAGACTAACCTTGCAAGAGGTACTAAAGGGAGTCCTTTGAACAGAGAACCAATAATAGCAAAGAACAAC
>NW_006922884.1:53290-69609 GCF_000298275.1 Orycteropus afer afer | reverse complement strand
AAATGCTGGCAAGGATATGGAGAGATTGGGACTGTTACATACTGTTGGTGGGACTGTCAAATGATACATCCACTGTGGAAAGCAGTATGGGGATTTCTTAAAAAGTTGGAATTAGAAATACCATTTGACCCAGCAATTCCATTACTAGGTATATATCCTAAAGAAGTGAGAGCCAGGACAAGAACAGATATATGTACACCCAAGTTCATTACAGCACTATTTACAATAGCAAAAAGATGGAAACAACCTAGGTGCCATCAACAGAAGAGTGGTGTTCTGGTTACCTAGTGCTGTTCTGACAGGAATATACCACACATGGAATGCCATTAACAAACAGGAGTTTATTCTTTTACAGTTTGGAGGCTAGAAGTCTGAGTTCAAAGTGCCAAGCTCTACGGGCTGGATGAAAGCCCCTCAACCTTGGACTTCGGCTTTGCCTCTTGTTCCCAGCCCACTGAAGCTAGAGGCTTTTCTTCACTCAGGAAGCTACTGGCTGCTGAAGATAACAAGCCCAAGGTCAAAAAAAGAAAATGGCACAGTCCCAATGTTACCAAACCACAAGGCAGGCCATTAATTCAAGTCCATTGTAAGTCCCAAGGTCGGCAGAGCATGGCAGGCTGCTGAACAATGACATGACTACATGCAGGGTCCAAGCATGCCATAAGCTAGAGACTATCCCCAGGGCTTCTCCTTATTTACAGGAAGCAGACCACACTCAACTGCTTGTGGTAGATTCCACCATGAAATTGATTGCCAGTCTCATCATGGGGAATAACTACTACCAGCTGCCCAGCCACTCAACCAGGCCCAGCCAAGTTGACATACAAATTTAAATACCACAAATGGATAATCAAACTATGGTACATACACACAATGGAATACTATGCAACCCTGAAGAATAACGTAGAATCTGCAAAACACCGCATAATGTGGATAAATTTGGAGGACATTATGCTGAGTGAAATAAGGCGATCACAGTACAATAATATGATGTTTTTATTAGTCCATTATTGTAAAAAGATCAAGGAAAGATTTATCTATTGAAGGGAATTTTCTTTGTTGGTTACCAGGGTTGGGAGAGGAGGGAAGAGAATACTGCTAGATAGGTAGAGACAAGTATTGATTTGCGTGAAGAGAAGGGCAGTGTACCACATGTGAGTGATCAACATGGTGCAGTGACATTGAGGAAGATGAATACATAGAGAGGTGCATGGGAGGTACAGACAACAAAGATTTGCACATACAGTACTGCATTGTCAGTGGAGGAAAACATGGATCTATGAGTGCATAGAATATGAGTGCATAGTCCACCACAGAATTTTTAGGCATATAGTAGAGCTGACAAGGGACAAGTTTGTAGTCACTTCTTGGCCACAATCAGCTACCCAGAGGGAGCAAGTAGTTGTGTGGGCTTGGGACCATGGTCGCTGGGGACATCAAGCTCAATTTGCATAACATACTACACAAAAACATTGTTCCACATCCTACTTTGGCGAGTAGCAACTGGGATCTCAAAAGCTTGCAGTCGGCCATCTAGATTCAACGATGGGTGTCTCCTCATCCAGAGCAAAGAAGAATGAAGACAACCAAAGACACATAGAAACAATTAGTCCAAGGGATTGGTACACCATGTGATCCTCAGCCTATATGACTATGAGACTAGAAGAACTAGATGGTGCCTTGCTACCACTGTCAACCACTCGGAAGGGGATATCTATGTAGGAGATCCTGGATAGAGTTGGGGAATAATGTGAAACAAAATCTAAATCACACACACACACACACACACACACACACACACACACACACGAAGGCATCAGGTTTGCTGGTCTGATAGAGCCTAGTGAAACCCCTGAGACTATGGCCCCTAGCTGCCCTTCAGATGTGCAAATGTACCCCCTCCTGTGGCTTCCAGCCAAACAAAAGACAGGCATATGAGCTGAACATTTACATTAGGTAGATACACTCCTTGGAGAGATCAATGATGGGAGAACAGAAGGGCTGTGTATGCACAGGGAGACAGCTTAGGGGGCAGGAGTGCATGGGAGGGAAGAATTCAGGGAAGAGGTGACTTTAAGGAGAATGTGGGAGGAGAGCTGTTGCATTGTGGGAGATTACGGTCAATGTCATGAGACAAAGTGTATGTGAACTGCTGTATGGAAGATGAATTTGCTCTGTAAACTTTTACCCAAATAACAAATTTTTTTAAAAAAATATCACAATGCATTTTTGTTATTGAAATTTAGCAACTTCTTTCTTCATTAAGCATTCTCATTATTATTATGTTTTTTTAAATTAAATTACTTCATTCAGTTTTGCTAAATTGTATTTTTTTAGTTTATGTTCTTAGTATGTTTTAAAAATTATTGGTATAACCTGGTTAGATTAAGAAGATTAAAAAAAAATATTTTTAAAGCCTGTAACATCTGTAATGATTTATCTTTTATTCCCCGTGTTGGCTATTTGTGACTTCTCTCTCTCTCTCTCTTTTTTTTTTCCTTAATTGAATTCATGACATACTGCCTTTGTCTTTTCAGAAAATCACCTCTCTGCTTTTTTTTTTTGATCCTTGTCATTCATGTTTGTTTTTTATATATGTATTTTTTTATTTGGGAGATCTGGTAGCATAGTGCCTAAGGCACTTGACTGCTAACCAGAAGGCTGGCAGTTCAAACCCACCAACCACTCCTCAGAAGGAAGATGGGGCAATTTACTTCTGTAGTGATACTGCCTTGGAAACCCAAGGAGGGGTCGCTATGAGTTGGGTCTGACTCAACGGCACATAACAACAACAACAACAACATTTTTTATTTACTAATTTTATTTTATTTACTTTTATTGTGGTGAAAATATACACACCAAGACATTCACCATCATAACAACTTTTACATTTATAGCTCAGGGACATTGATGACATTTTTCATGTTGTGCCACAATTATTGCTGTCTTCCTCCAAAATAATCCCACCACCACTGGCATAACCTCAACGCCCTGCAAACAAATTTTCCCTTTTCCCCTGTTTTGTACTCCAACTTCTGCTTAAAAATTTTTTTTTCTAACATAATCTTTTTATTTTATTTTTTCCCTAACTTCTAGAAATAGATGTTCTGCTTATTTATTTTCAATATTTCTTTTAATAAATAGATTTAAGTGTAGATATTTCTTTCTTTGTAATGCTTTTGAAGCATGCCACAAATTTTGTTAAGGAACATTTTGCTGCTTTTCCAGGAAAACATTCTAGAATTTTTCTTAGGATTTCTTCTTGAATTTCAGATTTAAGTGTGTGTCTTAATTTTCCAACATAATTGTTTTTTTCTAGATATTTTTTGGTTTCCTACTTAATGTAATTCCTTTGAAATTTGTTTAGACTAATTTTGTGCCCCATTTCTTAAAATAAATACTCCACATATGCTTGAAACTAATATGTATTATGAGATTCTTTGGTGTATGTGGCTATGTATGTCCATTAGGCCATGTTTGTTAATCTCCTTGTTTATTCTTCTACATTCTTACTGATTTTTTTCTGTTTGTTCCATCAGTTACTAAGAGAGATATGTTTAAGTCTCCTGCTGTGATTCTGTATTTGTGTATTTCTCCTCAAAGGTTGGGGAGTTTTTGCCTTATAGTTTGATGCTATATTATTAAGTGTTTCTGATACATTTCCTTGGTTAAATTTAAATCCCCATTGACTCCATGTGCATGTTTTTGCTTATGATTTATACTTAAAAAAACAAAACAAAACCAAAAAACCACAACCTCCTTCATTCACTCTTGTTACTCACCTAGATATTCTCTCACATGTCTACTTTTTCCTCAAACCTCTGTCTACTCTAAGCTTGTTTCCTACTCTAATGAGGAAAGTAGAAATAGCAGAAGAGCAATTTCAAACTACTCCTTCCATGTCTGCCTAACTGCACAGCTGGTAGGGTATACTCACACATTCTTTCTTTTCATTCCCATATCTAAAGTCAAACTCTGTTTACACACTGGATTCCATCTTCTCTCACCTATGCAAAGAGATACTTTCTTACTTCGGGCCTGGGATAGGACTTACTCCCAAGGACTGTCTCTCAGCCCAACAGTGGGAAGACTTACATGCTGAACACCTACCCCAGGGTGATGCACCCACCTACTCTATGGAGATAACACCCCTTGGAGCAGTTGGCCATGGGGCACCAGAGGGTCAGCATTCACGTGGAGGGAAAGCTGGACAGACAGGGGTGCACAGTTAAGAAGGGCATGGGAGATGGGGGTCACAGGGAAGGGAGGGGAGGAGAGTAGTTTAGGTTGGGGATGGTAATTGGGGAGTGAAACCAAATGTACTGAACAGTTGAATGTAAAACAATTTCTGTAAATGTGCACCCAAAGCGCAATAAAATAAATAAATAAATGAAGACGTACTTTCCCCAGTTCTGTCTCTTCCACAGAATATTTCTGTTGTTGTTCTCTACTGGATCATTTCCTCTACCATCCCCAGAAAATCACCAAACTCACTGCTGGCCAGTCGGTTCCAACTCTGAGCTTAAGTAACATTTTATTAACTGCAGTTCTCCCTTTAGCTTCTACCCAATTTCCTTGTACTTTTTTGTCATGAAGTTTCATAAGGGAATTGTTTGTATTTGTTGTGTCCAATTTATCCCCTCTTTGTCTTTTAGATTTTAATGTGAAAAATAAAGCACATTGATTAGTGGATAAAACATAATAAAGTTTCTGCTTGGTGGATGAAGTGTGTGGAGTGAGGTAAAGAAGGGAAGCAAGAATCACTCTGATAATGGGATAATATCAGTTGCACTTCATGATACCCAATTCTGATCAGGATACTGAATTTTAACTCCCAAAGCAGTTAGTGGGTCTCTTGACAAGAATTTTCTTCTTATCAGAGTCATATTTTTGGAACTCTTAATACTCTAAATTGCATCCTTTCCTTTGACATCAACTTTGTTTGTTTATTCAGGTATCCTCCCCCCCCCCACACCCACACACATGTGTATCATGACATCTTGTTGAGGGCCACCACTTACCTGACAGTTTGTCCGTACTTTGGTGGCTTAAGTGTTGCTGTAATGCTGGAAGCTAAGCCACTGGTGTTTCAAGTACCAGCAGGGTCACACATGGTGGTTTATCTAGTGAGATAGATGACACAGTGTAACGATCAGCTCAACATTCCCTACTGTGGTTAGGAAAGCAGAACCTTTGGCAATGTTTCATTCTGTTACACATGGGCTCACTATGGTTTGGAGCTGACTTGACAACACCTAACAACCTAAAAATAATGATATAGACTGAACCTCAAAGTATCTGGAAATACAATCTATGTATTTTCAGATTTTGCCGGTAATAATATCTTAAACATCATTTCTTTGCTGAATAATAATTAGTATAAAAACTTTGCACTAAAAGCTGTAATATTCATCATCATTGCAGAGATGGATAAATTCAAGAAAAGTTAGTTCTTCAGATGTTTCATTGCAGCCTTGAATTCATTGAGAAATATGTTTGAGCACTTAGTGTGTGCCAGGAATTTTGTTTTGTTCTAGGGAAAGCAATGTTGAAGAAAATAGCCATATTCTTGTAGCTCATAGAGTTTATGTTAATGTACCCTACTCATAAAACAAAGATATCTGTGTTTCTTGTTTTGACAAATAATTTAAATGATTGATTATGGACTTTCTCTTTACGTGCAGCTTTTTATGCTGTTGCTTTTGGAGGATTACTGTACTTTGTGATCTACTTTCCATATTCCGTCCTCCATCAGAAGTATGCAAAGATGACGCTTATCCAGAAGCTGGCTTTCTGTCTCAGCTCAAATACTGCAATGGCACTGGGAATTCAGTTATTAGTGAAGACAGAAATGGATAGTAAGTATTATTTTATCTCTCTTTAGTAGATACATCTTTGCTGTTGCATCAGATATTCACGTTTTAATATTGCTTCATAAACTCCAGTCCACAAAATTAGATTATACTGACCTCTATAGTGTAGGTGTTCCCACATTCAATTTACATATTTACTGCAAGTCTGGTAGGTCTTCCTCCTCTTCCTCTTCCGGAATTGCTACCCTCTGTCTGGTGGTAGGGGAAGAAGCAAGAAGAGTCTGCTTTTAGTAATTTTTTTCTTCCTTTTTCCATCCATGCATTATCTACACAAAGATTCTTCTACTCTTTTGTTCTGTATTCACCATCCATCACTACTTCTCAATGATTATGAATATTTTTCCAAAATTATATATTCTAATGAACATTCAGCTAGCATGAGGCAGGGTGTCAAGAGAAGGCCCATGTCTTAATCCATCAATCTGCTTATTCTTAAAGCTTAATTTCCTGGCATTTTGATTTACTTTTCTTTTGTTTCAGTCATTATCAATTATCTTTTGGTTTGAGGTATACAAGAGAGTGCCTTTTGTGAGCACAGATTCAATTGTCCTCTTGGAAAACCTAAATTCTAATGGTATGAGAAGATAGTTGTTCAATCAAGTGTCTCTAGGGAATATCCACACACACACACACACACACACACACACACACACACACATATTTTTACTTCACTATTTGATTATGATGAAGACGGATAGCTCTGTTTTGGTCTCAGTTGGAACTTTTATTAAATATCTCCTGTTGTGTTTTAGATACTGGAATTAAATGGAGTAACATTTTGTCATCAATACAAGGGGATAACATTGTCTTTATTTATATACTGGAAATGCTTCTATTTGATGCTTTCTTGTATGGCCTTGTGACCTGGTATATAGAAGCTGTCTTTCCGGGCGAGTATGGTGTGCCTAAGCCATGGAACTTTTTCTTGCTGGTGAGTTATAGTGCTTCTGTTATGGAGAGAGACCACAGTCCTTAGGAATCTATTTTATAATAGTTATGAAAGCTATCATGAATTAATTTTGCACTGTATATAACTGAATCAATAAATTAGGTGAAAAAATAATTCTCATCTACATACCTGCTGTACTAACTCACTAACCTTATTAAGTCTTTCTCTATATATAGCTCTCTATATAGCTCTCTCTATATAGCTCTTTCTCTCTCTATCTATCTATGTATGTACCCCCCCAAAAAATAAAATTCATTGTCATCAAGTTGTTTCCGACTCGTAGCGACCCTTCCTTGGGTTTCCAAGGCGGTATCTCTATGGAAGTAGATTGCCCAATCTTCTTTCTGAGGAGTGGCTGGTGGTTTGAACTGCCAGCCTTCTGGTTAGCAGTCAAATGCCTTAGGCAGTACACCACCAGAACTACATATATATATATGTATATATATGTATATATGTATATTTTTTTTCCATTTTTTTTCTTAAGGTTGAACCTACTGACTTGATGATAGATCTGGCAGTCATGGCCTGCAACCCCAAACTTTACAAATTATGCCTTTTCCAGCAAAGTGTTTCATAAAGGATTGAACTCAGGACATGAAGAAATGAATATGTGGTGGGTTGTTGGCTGCTTAGGAGGAAAGGTTTAGTTATGTCCCATTTCTGGGCACTCATACCTGCTTCATTTCCTAAGTTAGCCCAGATAAGTTCGAGTTAGAACCATAGATAAGTGAGGGACATCTAAATCTTGTCCTCTCTTCTCAATCTTTTCTCTTAATATAATTGGTTTATATATGGCTTAGAGAAGTGACACAATACTTTTCACTGTGACCTTATTTTGGAATTAAAATTTTAATAGAGTACTCTGTTTTTATGTAAGGAGCTCTGGTGGCATAGTGAATAAGGCACTTGACTGCTAACTGGAAGGTCAGTGGTTCAAACCCACCAGCTGCTCTGCAGAAGGAAGGTGGGGCAACCCACTTTTGTAAAGATTTACAGCCTCAGAAACCCAATGGGGTTGTCCAAAACAACTTGATGGTAGTGAGTTTGTTTTTTTGTTTTGTTTTGTTTTGTTTTTATTCTCTGGAGATTCAAATTATAGACAATTAAATAAAAAATTAACCCCAAGAAATTTCCTGCAATTAATTGTAATAGAAAGCAAAACAGACCAGAGTATTTTCAAATGCTTCAGTTTTCAATGCCATCATGGTGATTACATTTTTATTCCCTTTTTAGCGTTCATACTGGTTTGGGAAACGAACTGGGAATAATGATGAAGGAATCCAATTTTATGAGTCCATTCAAAGCCAGTATTTTGAGGCTGAACCTACTGACTTGCCGATGGGCATCCAGATCAAACATTTGTGCAAGGTATTGTTTCATGGGTCTCTTTTCTTGATGGATCTGAAATTTAGTTTACAATCCATTGTAAACTTTTGTTACTGGAAATACCAAGACAAATAATCAGATACAAGTAAATATAGTCATCATTTACTCTCTTTGAGAAAGATCTGAATGAAATGTATATAATATACAATAAAAAGCCACATCTTTCTTTTCTCGTTCTTCCAAAATAGACATAAGTTATTTATAAGCTATAGAAGTATCTATGAATGTTCTTATTTTAAGAAGTAGAGCCAAAATGGATCCTGGTAATTAGAGAATGTAAACACTCAAAAGTTTATCGTTGTTTTAAGCTATTAATTATTGGTAATTTATTACTCAACAATAGATAACTGAAGTAGATGTTACCTGGAAGTGGGATCCTTCTACAACAAAATCCTAAAACTGTGGGAGTAGCTTTCATAATGAGCAGTGGTAGAAGTTGGAAGAACCCGAGAAATGTGTGAAAGGCTGAAGGGCTTGGAGTAGACTGTTAGCAGAAGCCTAGGATGTCTTAGAGGTGGCTGCCATTGAAAGGTTAAAGGGAGATGAAGAAACTGTTCTTGAAAATTGGAGGAAAGAAGATTCTTACTATGTAATATATGAAAGATTTTCTATACTATCACCTGTGGTAATGTGGAAAATAGAAAATGTACCTAAATGGCCTAAATGATTGCACTAAGCAAATTTCCAGGCAGATTGTTGAAAGAACTTCCTGTTTTTGTTAGCTTTATTATAAAATATAGTACAGGTGGGAGGAAAGAGATAAACTAAAGAAAGAATTGTGAAACATGAAGGATTCAGATAGTGGTTTTGAGAATTCCCTGCCTCTCCAGATGGCAGATGCTGTTAAAGTTAAGAAATATCTTGCAAGCAAAGATCAGTTCTAGAGTACTGTCAGAAAAATAAGGTCTAAAGTTGAAGCTAAGTTGGTGACTGCAAAACTCTTTGTTTCAAGACCTCAGAAAGATCTAAAGTTGTGCCTCAGAGAGCTATTCAGTGGCACAATATGCGTCAGGAACCTGAGCAGAAACCCAAAGAAGAAAGGAGAGTATCTCAAATATATTGTGGGTATGGCTTTGGTGGCTAAAGTGAACCCACTTTTTTAAAGAGAGTTATACTAGACGAAAATACCACAACCTTGTACCTAAAATTACAAAATTAAAAGAGGCCTTTGAACCATCAAACTTCTATAGACAGAAATAGGTTGAAAAATTCAGCTGTTAATATGGGCTGCTTTTCATGGCAAAAGAAAGATGACCCAGAGGCCGGAATCAAGAGACCAGAGAATGAAGCCAAGGTCTGTGGAGAATAGTTTTCTGGTCTTTTTTTTTTTTTTTTTTAATGCATTTTACTGACATATAATGTATGTACAGTGAAATACACAAAACTAAAGTGACATGGGTCAATGCATTTTTTTTTTTGCAGTGCTCCCTCCCCTCTCCTCCCATTCCTAGCAACAACAAAGAAAGTTTCCCTCCATCTATAAACCTTTCCTTGACCCTCCAGGACAAGGAACTAATGCTGTATTTGCCCTTCTGTGATTGACTTATTTCACTCAGCATAATGTCCTCCAAGTTCAGCCATGTTATGTGGTGTTTTGCAGACTCTACATTATTCTTTAGTGCTGCATAGCATTCCATTGTGTGTATCGACCATAGTTTGGTTATCTACGCTTCTGCTGGTGGGCACGTAGGTTGTTTCCATCTTTTTGCTTTGTAAAATTGTTGTGATGAACATGAGTGTGCATATATCTGTTCCTGTCTTACTTCTCTAGGATATATACCTAGTAATGGGATTCCTGGGTCAAATGGTATCTCCAATTCCAGCTTTCTAAGGAATCACCATACTGCTTTCCACAGTGGTTGTATCATTTCACAGTCCCACCAGCAGGGTATGAGAGTCCCAATCTCTCCACATCCCCACCAGCTTTTGTTATTTTCTGTCTCGTTGAACCTTGCCATCAGTGCTGGAGTGAGACAGTATCTCGTTGTTTTGTTTGCATCTCTCTGATGGCCAATGATTGTGAGCATCTCTTCATGTATTAGCTGGCCACTTGAATATGCTCCTTGGTAAAGTGTCTATTCATGTCTTCTGCCCATTTTTCAGTTGGATTGTTAATTCCTTTGCTGTTGAGGCACTGGAGTTTTCTATAAATCTTAGAGGTAATCCCTTGCCAGATACATAATTATTGGCAAATATGAATTTGTTGCTGTCATTTTTGTTACATGCTTTTTTGTGGTGTTGATTTCTTTCTTCCATATAATTTTCTATGTTGAGCTCATTTGGTTTATTAATTGTGTTACCACTTCCTTTGTTGCTATTGTTTTAGTATTTGCTAAATATTTGTGCTGGTCCTCTTTTTTTATTTTGATGTGAAGGTTTATCATTTTTCTTTGAGGTTACCCTGTGATTTATAGTTTTCTTCCCAAGTTGAGAACAGTCTGTTCTATCTTGTAATTGTCTTGACTTCCCTACCATCTAGAAGTTCTATAACAACACAGTTTTTTCCCTCTTTTTGGTTTGTAGTTGTCCTCATTTATCAACTGATGTCTCTGGTTTCCTGTTTACAATCTTGTAGGCTTATTTACTTTGGATACTTCCATAGCTAGGTTGGTTTCTGCGTTATGTCATTATATGTGTTAATGATCAGTTGTTGTTGGCTGTTGTTGCTTCTCTGTCCAAAGGGCTCCCTTTAGCATCTCTTGTAAGGTTGCTCTGGTTTTAACAAATACCCTTAATTTCTGCTTGTCTCAAAATGACCTAATTTCGCCATCGTTATTTGAGGGACAGTTTTTCTGGGTACATAATTCTTGGTTGGAAATTTTTCTCTTTGAGGGTTTTATATATACCATCCCATTGTCTTCTTGCCTGCACATTTCCTGCCTAGAAATCCGAGCTTAGTCTTATTGGTTGCCCTCTGTAGGTAACTTTTTGTTTTTCCTGTGCTGCTTTCGTGATTCTTTCTTTGTCTTTGGTTTTAATGAGTTTGATGATGATATCTTTGAGTGATTTTCTTTTGGGCCCTATCCTGTTTGGGTTTTGTTGGACTTCCTGAATGGATATATTCTCATCTATCATCGTATTAGGGAAATTCTTTTCCAACAATTCTTTGATAATTTTCTCTGTGGTTTTATTTGTGTCTTCCTGTTCTGGAATTCTGATTACACATAGGTTATTTCTTTTGATGGTATCCTGCATGAACCTCAGGCTTTCTTCATTTTGTTTTGATCGTTTTTCTGGTTGATCCCTTTCCAAAAAGGTATTCAGATATTTGTCTTCAATCTCACTAATTCTGTCTTCCATTGAATCAATTCTACTCCTTTGCCCATTCAATGTCTTATCTATTTCTGAAAATTTAGTATTAATCTTCTGGATTTCTGTGTGTAGATTTTGTATCATTTCTAATTTTTCATTTATTTTGTCATTTTGTGCTTGTATTGTCTTTCAAAATTGTTGTAGGGTTTTCTCTGTGTTTTCCTCCATTTTGTCAGTGTTTTCCTTGATTTGCCTCTCAATTCATTGAAGATACCTAATTATAATTCTTTCGAATTCCTTATCAGGGAGTTTCAATGGCTGTATCTTCTTCAGGGATGTGTTTTGGGTCTGTATCCTGGTCCCTTGTTTCTCCTTGAAAGAAAAGAAGTTTATCTTGCTTCTTTGTGTGGGCTATGATGCTCTGTTGTCTCTGAGGCATTGTGACATTTTTGTTTATATTTTATTGGTGATTGTATGTTGGAATGACTTGACCACGATTTTCATTTTCTTTTCTTTTTTTTGTATGTTACCTACTTCATCAGGATACTGTGTTGTGCTCCTCTATTGACTAGTTGACAGCACTTATACACTCATCACCTGTCTCCTTTCCTGTTGTCAGCCTCTCATATGTGCCTGCTGATCTTGGCAAACAGAGCCTATTCCTAGGTCCCTGGAATCCAAATGAGAATGCTGTCACTTTAAAATAAAAAAAATGGCTGCCACTTGTAGAGATTCAAAATGGCTGCACTCTCGGTCAATTTAATTATTCAAAATGGCTGCTGCGTATAAACAATAAAAGTGGCTGTGCCCTCTGGACTAAGGAAAGTCCACAGCTCAGGTTGTCTCCCTCCTTGCTGTTTCCCTTCCTAGTCATAGGCGACCAGCACAGTCGTCCCTGCCACCCTTGGTGACCAGGGCTGATCTTTAGGTCAATTCTCATGTCCCAACAGCACTTGGAAATATTCAGGCTGTTGGTCCCATCATAGTAGCTGACTGCCCACAGCTCCAACCATCTCTGTACTCACTGTTTTTGTTCAGGTTTTCCACCAGTTGGTGCCTAATCCACTTCTGTATAGTTCCTTTCAAAGCTCAGGGCTCCAGGATTATCTTCTGTATCTCTGTCAATTGGTTTCTCATTTCTTTGTTGAAGATGGTCTGTGTCGCTTGTCTGCCTATTCCTCCATCTCACCGGAAGTCTTCTAAAAGTAATCTCATTTTCTGATCTTGTATGCTAATCAATTGGTTCTCTAGTGCCGCTCTAACAGAAAATACCACAAATGGGTGGCTTTAACAAACAGGAATTCATTCTCTTACGGTTTAGGAGGCTATAAGTCCTAATTCTAGGGCCAGTTCTAGGGCCTGAGTGAAAACTCCTCAACCTTGGGCTTTAGCTTTGCATCTTGCTCCTGGCCCACTGGAGCTGGAGTCTTTCTTGAACTCAGACAGCTGCTGGCTGTTGAGGCCGACAAATCCAAAGTGTACAAATAGCAGCCTTCTATACCACCTCGGAAACCAAAGGAGGGGTCGCTATGAGTTGGGTCTGACTTGACGGCACATAGCAACAACAACAACATATTTTCTGCCAATCTTAGGATTGTCCTGGACTTGAACTAGTGGCCTGCTATGTTGTTTGATAATTTGAGGACTGTGCCATTTTATTTGTAGACTTGGCTACGTGCAGCGTCCAAGTGTGCCAAAAAGCTGCAGAGACCTTTCTCAAAGCTGCTTCTTATATACTGGAAGCAGAACCACATCCCTAAGGCAGCTACTCAGCTGCCCCAGTAGATTCCACCATGGAGTTGATTACCAGTCTCATCATGGGGAATAAGTACATCCAGCGGCCCAGCCACTCACAACCAGGCCCAGCCAGGTTAACACATAATCTTAACTACCACATCAAGGAATTGCCAACATGCATCCCAGTGGATTTCAGAAATTCTCTGCACCAGTGACTCTTGTGAACTTCCTCTTTTCCCCTTTTTGAATGGGAGTGTGTGTTGTGGTTAACCTATATTTATCCCACCACTTTATGTTGGGTTTTTATGTGTGGAGGGCCAGGAAGGAGCGCAGATTTCTTGTCTCTTTGGTTCACAGTTAATTCAGATCAGGAGGAATTGTACTTGAGGAAACGTTATCAACAAGCTACACCAGAGAATTCTTATCCACACTGGGACATATTTAGGTGACATGATCCTGGACTTTGAGCTGATGGTGCAAACAATTGAGACTTTCTTAGCACTTGGAGGCAAGTGGCAAGACCATGCATCATTGGAATCAGAAGGGGAACTATCAGAGCCAACCTTCACAATGGCCACCAGGGCCTCTTCTTTCCTGGTATTCACACCCATGTGTAGTCCCTTCCCACACTGAATAGGTCTGATGTGTGTGGCCCATAGAATACTGTAAAAGTGAGGATACATGACTTTAAAAGACTAGGTAATAAAAGGCATTGTGGTTCTGTCTTGATCTTTTCAGCAGCTTGCTCTGGGGAAAACGATTGTGTCATTCAGGTCATCGTGTAATTCATGTTGCTCATGTGGAAAGAACTGAGGCTTCCAAAATACAACCAGTATAACTTGCCAGCCATGTGAGTGATCCTTCTTGGAAGTAGTGGCTTTGATCTCATTCAAACCTTTATATGATTACAACCCATGTCAACATCATGAATGCATGAAAGAAAAGAACTATTTCCACTCAACTAGACTATGTTTTAATAGTGGATCTAGAGGACATTTATTAAAACAATAAGGAATGTGCTAGCAACAGGAACCCCAGATCATTAAGAATTGCATACAATACTGTCGCAGAACTGGACTTACTGATAACAGTGGAGATGACAGAATTCTAAAATAACAGAAGCCAGGGTGTGACATAACCAGAAAAAAAAAAAATTCTGTTAAGTGACAAGTTGGAATAACAGAAAGTTCCTGATCCACAAATGATGATTCACAAAACACAGTTTCCTTGAGGCAAGATATGTGGGGCACCCACTAAGGTTATTGTGCAAACAATACAACCAGAAGAAAGAGATGATGGATCATAAGGAAGCTGTGGACAGGTGCTCAATACAAATTACTCATTGACTGAAGGAGAAGCTGTGTTTCTGGGAGAAAGTCCCTGCAACATCACAGAAAATGCACACAATGATTATCTTAGTCCTTCTGCAAAGGGATATAGCCAGCTACTTGGGTAACCACAGCTGAGGAGTCAAAGCCTCATGATGGGCCCATTGTCAAAGTGGGGGTATACTCAGGCAAAGTAATAAATGGAATCATGGTCATCATCTGGCTTATAGTGGACACATTTGGTCCGTGCACTCATCTGGTGAGCATTTCCATGATTGTCAAATGTATAATTGAAACAGTTATACTTGGTAGTTGGTAGGACAACCCCCCAATCGGCTCCTTGTCTCTTGCATAAGAACTGTTATGCTAGGAAAAACACAATGGAATCTTCTGAACCTGCTTGCTCCCATAGGCCAAGATGGTAAATAAAAAATACCACATTCTGGAATGAGTGGTAGAAATCAAGGCCACCTTTAAAGACTTAAAGAATGTATGAGTCCTGGTCCTCATCCTATCTCCATTTAACTCACTATTCTGATCTCTGCAAAAATCCATACAAATGATTCCTGGAGGGTGATAGTGGATCTACCAGAAATTCAAGCTCTAGTTGTGGCTATTGTGTCAGATATGGTATCTTTTTTTTTTTTTTTTTTAAGAGGAGATTAACATGATATGGGACCACTGACTTGGCCAAGTCATTTTTTCCATACCTATCAGAAATAGACAAGAGTGTACATTTATTTATTTGCCCAGGGCTATAAAAAGTCCAGGACTCTCTATCCTAATCCAACCTGAAGGGACCTGGAGTGACTATACATCCTGAAATACATCTCTGTGTTCTAGTATATTGATGACATCATGTTAGTTGGACCAGAAAAACAAGAAATAGCACGTATGTTGGAGGTTTTGGTAAGACATATGCATTCCAAGGAGTGGATGTATGAAGCCCATAAAACTTTAGTAGCTCACTGCATCAGGAAGTTTTTTAAGGCTACAATGGTCTGGGACATGCAAGTACATCGTTTCCAAAGTAAAGGACAGATAATTGTTTTTTATGCATCCCAGCATGAAAAATGACTTGTAGATGTCTTTGAGTTTTAAAGACAGTATTTTCTATTTTGAAGATGGTATTTTCTAAAACTGAGGTTATTGCTTTGGTGTCTACACCAAAATATTGGTATAGACACAAAATATTGGTGACACAGAATATTGCCAACTTTGAATGGAGTCTAGAGCCTGGAAGTGCTGTGCAGTAGGTCTAAGCTACAGTATAAACAGTTCTGCTGGTAAGGCATTACAGCCAAGCAGACCCTATGATATTAGATGTGTCATGATGGGAGAGTTGAATCTATGGAAAACTTCCAGATCTCCATGTCATCCACCACTATTGCATCAGTGATTCTTCCTTAGCTCACATATATGGCCATACTGGAGCATCCATTTGATCAAGTCATTGAGGAGGAAAAAGCCTGAGTGTTTCACAGATAGCTCAGCTTGTACGTGAAAGAAAGCAAAAAAAAAAAAAAAAAAGATCAGCATTTGGCCTAGAGCCCCACAAAGATATAGCCTTGAAAGACAGCACTGAGAGAAAGTGTTCCCAAAAGTCATGCACTTGGTCATCCATTTTGTGCAGATGAAGTGATCCCAGACCACTGAACTTAATGGCAATGGCAGATATTCTGGCCAATTAGTTAGGTGCAATATACTGCTGCAAACGTTTCTGAATTATCTTCAGTAAGATCTTACTTGCATGTGATATTAATGATATTGTTCTATAATTTCTACATTCTGTGG
>NW_006922884.1:48868-51671 GCF_000298275.1 Orycteropus afer afer | reverse complement strand
ATGAACATGGGTGTGCATATATCTGTTCTTGTCATGGCTCTCACTAATTTTTTTACAGTATTTTTGATTTCTCACATTTCCTTTTAAGTATTTTAGAATTTCCAGTTCTCTGTTTAGATTACTCATATGTTCTTTCAAGTTGTCTACTTTTTATTTTAGTGCCCTTAGCATGGTAATAATAGTAATTTTAAATATATTGTATTATAATGATAATATTTCCGCCATATCTGAATTTGGTTCTGATATTTTCCCTGTCTCTTTAGGGTATATATATATATGTATGTGTATATGCATATACACATACATATACACAGTTTTTTTAGCATTCCTTGTAATTTTCTGTTGAAAGCCAAATATAATATATTGGATAAAAGGAACTGAGTTTCTTTCAGTTGTAAAGTTCTGTTGATATTGATGTAGTAGTAAAGTGCTTTTGTGTGTATGTGTGTGTGTGTGTGTGTGTAAGCATTCTTTTAGAGAGACTATGCCCCTAGGTTGTAACCTTAACAAGTGCTTCTCAGCTTTTTTCTCCACCCCATATAAGAAACAGAAAAGCTAGAGGAATATGGAGTTGGGTATTTCCCCTATGTCCAACATTAAGGGAGGCTATAGTTGGGGCAATCTACTTCCATAGTGATAGTGCCTTGGAAACCCAAGGAGGGGTCGCTATGTGTCAGGTCCAACTCGAAGGCACATAACAACAACATAGTTGGGTATTTCCACCCTCTTATTCTGACGGCTAGATAGAGATTGAGCTGAGTGATACCCCTCCTCCAAGTTGATTAGGTACTAATTAAACTCAATTTGTATAGGCTCTCTAAAGCAATTTCTTTGAGGAAAGGCTGTTGTCAAGGAGTAGAGAACATTATTTCAAACTGCTGACCTTTCTCTTTCCCCTTCTAGAAGCATGAAAGATTTTTTCCTTGAAGCTTAACAGTGAAAACTTGGGTCTCCTGGATGAAAAACTCATGAAGTTATGGGGCCTTCCAAAACTGTGCCCCAGGAATCTTTCTCTCTCAAGCTGATTCACACTCATTATTAAGCAATTAGTCAATTTACCTTTGGGCAATATTCCTGCCCAACACTGGCTGCAGCAATGGCAACAGTGGCAACCTCTGCTCCCAGTAACCAGTGATTCTCTGCATTTGTTTGTCTGTCTCTCCAGCTTTCAGAACAACAATTTGCTCTGTGACCTCAATTCTCTGATAAATCTAAGAAGAATTGCTTATTTTCAGATATTCAGCTTTTTCTTATGTGAGGATGGGAGGGGTTACTTCTATCCATCTTACATGCTGGATCAGAACCTGAAAATCCCAATTTGTTGGTTTTTAATTGAAAACTTGGGAAATTAATAATTTTGGTTCAAACATAGGAAATTTAGACATTCATCCAAGTACAGGTTTCAAATAGTTAACATTAGTCTTGTGCTTAGGTCTAGGGAGGAGATAAATGAGGCCACTTAGAGGGAAAATGTATACAGAAGCTACTTTAGCTTAAAAATATATGATTTTATTTTTTGTTATAGAGATATTTGCCTTTATTCCCCATCAGTGGGTTATATTGTGGTGGTGGTTGTTGGTTGTCATCAAACTGACTCTGACTTGTGGCTACCTCATGTGTGCAGATTAGAACTACTCCATAGGGTTTTCAAGGCTATGACCTTGCAGAAGCAGATCACCAAGTGTGGTCGTTGGAGCTGTGTGTCAACTTGGCTGGACCACAATTTTGTGTGGTTTAAGCAATTGTGATGTGGGTTATTCCCATGATGGGATCAGATGTATATGTTTTGAACAGCCAATCCATTGAAAGAGAGTTTCCCTAGGGGTGTGGCCTGCTTCCAATGTGCTTATGGACATCCTGGGAGAAGAGACACTCTTCTGTAGATTAGGATCATTTTGTGCTGCCTGCAAGTGTCTGTGAGCAAACAATCTGCCATTTGGCCTGGAGATCTTGGATTTGTCATTTGTTGGAGTCAACAGCCAGTGTACTGCCTACCAATCATGAATTCATCAGCCCCTGCAGCTGTGTGAGTTGGGAAAAGCCTCCAGCTTGATGTTTGATCCAAGAACTTGGGACTTGCCAGCTTCTATAAGTGTGTGAGCCATTATCCTAAGATAAATTTCTCATTCTCCATATGTATATACAAGCTTCACTGATTTTGCTTCTCTAGAGAACCCAGCCTAACACACCGTGTCTGTCTTCTGACCCAGCTTTTGACTAGTAGACAAGTGCTTAACTGTTTGTGGTACCCAGGAACTGCATCTATTTAATACAAATGACATGGCTTTGAATCCCAAATCAACCACTTAAGTATTGTGTTCCTTTAGCTAGACTAAGAAAAGAAGAGAAAAGATGCAGATAACCAAAATAAAAAATGAAAGATGTGACTTTACAACTGACCCAATAGAAATAAAGAGAATTATGACAATATTGTGAACAACTATATGGCAACAAGCTGGATACCCTAGAAAAAAAGACAAATTCTTAGAATCACACAACCTGTCCAAACAGACTCAAAAAGAAATAGAAAGTTTCAACATACTAATAACAATTGAAAAAAAATGGAATCAGTGATCAAAAACTCCTAACAAAAACAAAGTCTTGGACCAAATGGCTTCAGTTTAGAGAAAAATTGACCCAACACTTTAAATTCTTCAAAAAAACAGATAAGGAAATAATCCTCCCTAATTCATTCTATTAAAAAACATATCCAGAGGCGGGGCAAGATGGCGGACTAGGCAGAAGGATTGCACAGACCCTCTTCAACAAAGAAAAGGGAAACCAATTAACACAGACACAGAAG
>NW_006922884.1:35009-42023 GCF_000298275.1 Orycteropus afer afer | reverse complement strand
CAGGGTGCAGAAGATTATGAAGGTATGGACACTGGGAGGAGGTAACTATGGGGAGGAAGTGGGAGGGGAGCTGCTGCATTGTAAATTTTGGTCAATGGCATGAGACAAAGTATATGTGAACTGCTGTATGAAAAGTGAATTTACTCTGTAAATCTTCACCCAAATCCTAATAGTAATAAAAAAAAAACCATATCCATGACACCCAAACCAGACAGTAGTTGTTAGGTGACATCCAGTTGGTTCCAACTCATAGTGACGCTGTGTACAACACAATGATACACTGCCCAGTTCTGTCATCCTTACAGTTGCTGCTCTGTTGAGCCCATTGTTGTAGCCACTGCATCAGTCTGTTGAGTTGAGGGTCTTCCTTTTTTTAACTGATCTTTTAAATTCCCAATCATGATGTCCTTCTGTGATTGTAGTCCCTCCTGATGACATGTCCAAAGTATGTGAGACAAAATCTTGCCATCCTTGCTCCTAACGGCCATTCTCGTTGCACTTCTTTCAGAATAGACTTACTTGTTCTTCTACTATTCCATAGTATATTCTGTATTCTCTGCCAACGCCACGATTCAAATGCATCAGTTTTTCTTTGGTCTTGTTACTCATTGTCCAGTTTCCCATGCGTATGAGGTGATTGAAAATAAAATGGCTTGAGTCAGGCACACCTTAGTCTTCAAAGTGGCATCTTTGCTTTTTAACACTTCAACAAGGTCTTTTGCATCTGATTTGCCCAATTCAATACATTGTTTGATTTCTAGACTGCTGGTTTTATAGGCATTGATTGTAGATCCAAGTAAAATGGAATCCTTGACAACTTCAATCTTTTCTCTGTTTATCATGATGTTGCTTATTGGTCCAGTTGTGAGAATTTTTGTTTTCTTTGTGTTGATGTGTAATCCATGCTGAACAGTGTACTCTTTGATCTTCGTCAATAAGTGGTTCAAGTCTTCACTTTCACCAAGCAAGGCTGTGACATCTGCATATTTCAGGTTGTTAATAGGTCTTCCTCTGATCCTGATGCCTTATTCTTCCTATAGTACAGTTTCTTGAAGCATTTACTCAGCATACAGATTGAATAAGTATAGTGAAGGATATAACCCTGATGCAGACACCACAAAAAAGAAAACAACAGACCAGTATCTCTTAGGAATATAGATACAAAAATCCTCAACAAAATAATAGCAAACAGAATCCAACAGTAAGTGGCATTTATTCCAGGAATGCAAGAATGGTTCAACATTAGAAAATTAGAAAATTGATCAACATAATATAGAACAAAGAAAAAGAACCACATGATCATATCTATGGATGCAGAAAAAAACATTGGATAAAACCCAACACTTTCTCTTGATGAAAATTCTATGTACAACAGAAGGAAACACTGCCTGCTCCCGTGCCAGCTTCAGAATCCTTGGTATACCTGAGCCCATTGTTGCAGCCGCTGGGTCAATCCATCTTATTGAGGGCCTTCCCCTATTTTGTTGACCCTCTACTTTACCAACCATGGTATCCTTTTCCAGGGAATAGTCCCTTCTGACAACACGATCAAAATAAGTGAGATGAAGTCTGCCCATTCTCACTTCCAAAGAGCATTCTAGCTGCACTTCTTCCAGGACAGATTTGTTTGTTCTTTTAGCAGTCCACAGTACTTTCAGTATTCTCCAACACCACAACTCAAAAGCATCAACTCTTCTTCAGTCTTCCTTACTCATTGCCGAGCTCTCACATGAATATGAAGCGATTGTAAATACCATGGCTTGGGTTAGGTGCACCTTAGTGTTCAAGGAGATATCTTTGCTCTTCATCACTTGAAAGAGGTCTTTTGCAGCAGATTTACCCGATGCAGTACATCACCTGATGTCTTGACTGCTGCTTCCATTAGTGTTGGTTGTGGAACCAAGTAATATGAAATCTTTAACAACTTCAATCTTTTCTCCATTTATTGTGATGCTGTTTATAGGTCCACTTGTGAGGATTTTCATTTTCTTTATGTTGAGATGTAATCCATACTGCAGACTGAAGTCTTTAATCTTCATCAATAAGTGCTTCAAGTCATTCTCACTTTCAGCAAGCAAAGTTGTGTCTTCTGCATATAACAGGTTGTTAATGAGTCTTTCTTTAATCCTGATGCCACATTCTTCTTCATATAGCCCAGCTTCTTGGATAATTTGTTCAGCATACAGATTGAATAAGTATGGTGAAAGGATACAACCTGACTCACCCCTTTCCTGATTTTAAACCATGTAGTATCCCCTTCTTCTGTTTGAATGATGGCCTCCTGGTCTATGTACAGGTTCCTGATGAGGACAATCAAGTGTTCTGGAATTCCCATTCTTCTCACTGTTATCCATAATTTGTTATAATCCACACAATCAAATGCTTTTGCATAGACAAGAAAACACCAGTAAACATCTTGCTGGTATTCTTTTTTTTTTTTTTCCTCCTGTTTTTATGTATTCATTATTTTTTACCTTTGAAGTTAAAGTAAATGGTGCACTTTTTTTTTTTTTTAAATTGTGCTTTAGGTGCAAATGTACAGAGTAGAGTTTGGTTTACATTCAACATTTTGTGTACCTTTGGTTTCACTCCCCAATTATCATCCCCAACCCTGACGCACTCTCCTCCCCTCCCTTCCCAGTAACCACCCCCCGCCCTATGCCCCTCACAGTTATGTACTCCTGTGTGTCCTGCATTTCCTCCATGCAATGTTGCCCCTCTGGTGCCCTGTGGTCAATTGCTGCAAGAGATGCATCTCCATAGAGTGTGTGGGTGCATCACCCTGGGTTGAGTCATCTGAATGTATGTCCTGCTTACTATTGGGCTAAGAGCCAACCCCTGGGAATGAGTTTTATGCCAGGTCCAAAGTGTATCCCAGAGCCATAGTACTGGGGGTCCCACCAGGCTCCATCTGACCAGTAATTCTGATCATTATTGTGTTTTTGGATTTTGTCCATGTTTTTCCTCCCACTCTATCCAGAATCTCGTTTTGATCCTTTCCCAAGTGGTTGGCATTGGTAGCTGGGCACAATCTAGTTCTTCTGGTCTCAAGATCCATCATATTCTAGGGCTGATTGCTTCCAAATACCCTTGGTTTTTTGCACTCTTCTTCGCTTCTGATGATAGGAAACCACTAGCTGCATCCTAGATGGCCACTCGAAAGCTTTTAAGATCCCAGTCGCTACTCACAGATGTAGGCTGTGGAACAAGGTTTTTATGTTTTTTTGTTGTGCTAATTTAGTCTGATGTCCCCCAACACTGTAGTCCTGAGTCAGTAGATCCATTGGATCTCTCTCCCACAGTGTCTGGCTGTGAGGGATTGCTCTATGTCTGTCTTCTGTTGTTTCTGTAAGGGTTGCGGGTATTTTTTATCACTAGTATCTGTATAACATTAGCCTCAGCTGAATTTATCCTTAGTCTAGAGTATAATCTTGTTCACTTACCCCCATCTGATCTTCTCAATTGTTTGTTTATCTGTAGCCTGGTGTTTGGTGTTAATGGTAATGGAGTATTGTGGATATACTGGTATTAGCCTCTGTCTTCTATATCTTATGTACAAAATTTTGTGTCCTCTTTTTCCTCCAATGTTATCATGGTGGTCACAGACTCTTTCCATACCATCCCTCCCCTTTCCCAACTCAGCATGTGGCCCCCAACTAGCCCAAAGTTATTCCCTTCCTTTCCCTCCCCTCCCCAGTAACCTACAAAGTGAGTTCCCTTCCCTAAGCAAACCTTTCCTTGTCTTTTTACAGTAATGTGCTCATACAATATCTGCCCTTCTGCAATTGACTTATTTCACTCAGCATATTGTCTTCCAGGCTCATCCACATAGTGAGATGATTTGTGTATCCTTCATTGTTCTTTAATGTACCATAGCATTCCATTGTGTGAATGTACCATAATTTTGTTGTCCATTCATCTGTTGATGGTCCTTTAGGTTGTTTCCATCTCTTTGCTATAGTGTATTGTGCTGTGATGAATATAGGTGTGCATATGTCTGTTCGTGCACTGCCTCTCACCTCTTTAGGATATATTCCTAGTAATGGAATTGCTGGGTCAAATGTTATGTCTATTTTCAGTTTTTTAAGTAAACACCATACCATTTGCCACAGTGGTTGTAGTATTTTACAATTCCACCAGCATTGTATAAGAGTTCCAATTTCTCCACAACCTTGCCAGCATTTGTTATTTTCTGTCCTGTTGAACTTTGTTATTATTGGTGGGGTGAGATGATATCTCATCGTTGTTTTGATTTGCAACTCTCTAATGACTAAAGATTGCGAACAATTCCTCATGTGTTTGTTGGGCGCCAGTGTATCATCTTTAGTGAAGTGTCTTTTCATGTCAAAAATGGCCAAGAGACATGAGCAGACACTTCGCTAAAGATAATATGCTGGTGGCCAACAAACACATGAGGAATTATTGCTCACGATCATTAGCCATTAGAGATATGCAAATCAAAACAATGATGAGATAGCATCTCACCCCAGCAATAATAGCAAAAAGTTCAACAGGACAGAAAATAACAAATGCTGGTGGGGCTGCAGAGAGATTAGAACTCGCATACCTTGCTGGTGGGACTATAAAATGGTACAACAAGATGGTATGGTGTTTCTTTAAAAAACTGAAAATTGTTTGTCTTTTTGGCTATTTATGTCATAAATTAGGGCTCCTAGATTTTCCCCTATTTTATCTTTGATGAATTTTATATTTTTAGGTTTTATATTTAAGTCTTTGATCCAGCTTGAGTCTGTTTTTGTGTATGGGGTGAGGTATGGGTCTTGTTTCATTTTTCTGCAGGTGGATATCCACTTTTGCCAGCTCCATTTGTTAAGGAGGCTATGTCTTCCCCATTTAATGGGTTTTGGACCTTTGTCAAATATCAACTGTCCATAGATGGATGGGTCTATTTCTGGGTTTTTGATTCTGTTCCATTGCTCTATCTGTCTACCATTGTACCAATACCATGCTGTTTTGACTACTGTGGCTGTATAATAGGTTTTAAGATCTGGGAGCATGAGACCTCCCACTTTGTTCTTCTTCAGTAGTGCTCTGCTTATCCAAGGTCTCTTTCCTTTCCATAATTGGAAAGGAAATAGTTAGTGATTGGTTTTTCCATGTCCTTAAAAATTTTTGTTGACATCTGGATTGGGATTGCATTGAATGTGTAGATTGCTTTAGGTAGTATTAACATTTTCCCAATATTCAGTCTGCCTATCCATGAACAAGGGAAGTTCTTCCATTTATGTTAATCCCTTGTTGTCTCCTGTAGTAGTGTTTTATAGTTTTCTTTGTATAGGTCTTTTGTGTCTCTGGTAAGATTTCTTCCTAGATACTTTATCTCTTTAGTAGCTCTTGTAAATGGTATTCTTTCCCTTCTCTCCTTTTCAGAGGTCTCTTTGTTGGTGTAAAGAAATCCAAGTGATTTTTGTATGTTGACCTTGTATCCTGCCATTTTGCTGAATCACTCTATTAGTTTGAGTAGTTTCTTTGCTGAGTCTCTTGGGTTTTCTTTGTATAGGATCATATCAACCACAAATAGAGATCGCTTTACTTCCTCTTTGCCAGTTTGGATGACTTTTATTTCTCTTTTTTTGCCTTATTGCCCTGGCTAGGACTTCCAATACAGTGTTAAATAAGAGTGATGATAGAGGTCATCCCTATCTGGTTCTCATTTGTAAGGTGAATGCTTTGAGTCTTTCTCCATTAATAATAATATTGGTGTTGGCTTTGCATGTTGTTGTTGTTATTTACCGTCGAGTCGGCCCCGACTCATAGCGACCCTTCCTTGGATTTCTGAGGCAGTATCACTATGGAAGTAGGATTGCCCAACCTTCCTTCCGAGGAGTGGCTGGGTGGGTTTGAACCACCAGCCTTCTGGTTAGCAGTCAAGTGCCTTAGGCACTATGCTACCAGAGCTCCATATATATCTTCTATTATGTTGAGGAATTTCCCTTCTATCTCTATTTGCTGAGAATTCTCAATAGGAACAGGTGTTATATTTTATCAAATGCATTTTCTGCATCGATTGATATAATCATAAGGTTCTTTTCTTTTGTTTTGTTTATTGGTAGATTATGCTGATTGTTTTTCTGATGTTGAACCAACCTTCCATACGAGGTATGAATCCAACTTGGTCAGGATGTATTATTTTTTTATATATGTTGTTGGCTTCTGTTGGCTAGGATTTTGTTGAAGATTTTTGCATGTTTCTTCATGAGGGATATTGTTCTGTAGTTTTCCTTTTTAGTGGTGTCTGTCTCTGGTTTTAGTATTAGTGTTACGCTTGCTTCATAAAATGAGGTTGGGAGTATTCCATCTTTTTCTATGTTCTGGAATAGCTTGAGTACTATGGGTATCAACTCTTCCCTGAATATTTGGAAAATTCTTCAGTGAAGCCATCAAGGCCAGAACTTTTTCTTGTGGGAAGTATTTTTTATGACCTGTTCAATTTCTTCCTTTGTTATCGGTCTGTGCAAGTATTCTATCTCTGAGTGGGATAGGTTAGGTAGGTATTATGATTCCAGAAACTTGTCTATCTCTTCTAGGTTCTCAAATCTGTTGAAGTACAGTTCTTCATAATATTCTGTCAGTATCATTTTTATTTCAATTGGTTCTGTTGTGATGTCACCCTTTTCGTTTATTATTCTTGTTATTTGCATCTTCTCTTTCTTTTCTTTTGTTAGATTTGCCAATGGTTTGCCAATTTTGTTAATTTTTTGGAAGAACCAGCTTCTTGCTTTGTTGATTTTCTCTAGTGGTTTTTTTTTTTTCTGTTTTGTTTATTCTGTTTGTTTGTTTATTAAAGATTTTAATAAATCTTTATTTTTTCCTTCCTTCTAGATACTGTAGGATTCATTTGTTGTTCTTTTTTTAATTGTTGGAGTTATTGAGTGTTGATTTTGTTTCTTTCCTCTTTTTTGATGTATGCATTTATTTCTATAAACTGACCTCTGAGTACTGCTTTTGTTGTGTCCCATAGGTTTTGTTAAGATGTATTTTCATTCTCATTTG